>NW_007246631.1:327956-402995 GCF_000164805.1 Carlito syrichta | reverse complement strand
CGTTTAGCTTCGCCGGTGCGCGGGGACCGAGGGTCGCGCCACCGCACACGAAGCCCGCGGGGCCTCCGTGCGGTCCGAAGAGACCGCCCAGAGACGCGAGACCAAGGAGCCGCGGGCCCTGACGTTCAGACCCGGAAGGTCCCGCCCGCCGTGGTGGGATGAAAGGCAGGGCGGTCCCCTGGCCCACCCTCCCGGCGCGGGGCCCGGCGCCGGGGAAACCAGGGAAGGCGAGGCTGCCTTCCTCGCCCGCGATCAGTAACGGAGGCGTAGCCCGCTCGTCGGTTTAAATGTTTCGTAGATGCTGCAGGGCGTGAGGTGTTTGCGGAGCGTTTCTAGCGTTTGTGTTTTTCTTTTTTTTTTATTATTTTTTTTGAGTCGGAGCCTCGCCCCGGCTGGAGTGCCTCGACCTGCCGGGCTCCGTTGTGTGTGTTCCTGTCAATGGACCCCTTGCAGGAGCGCGGGCCGCGACAGCTGCTCGAGCTGGGAGAGCGCTGCCTCGCCGAGGCCACCAGGTGGCCGGAGGGAAGCTGGCGGTGCGGGGAGCCGTCCATCGTGTGCTCAGAGGGGGTCCTGAGCGCCCCGCTGTTCACCTCCCCTCCGGAGGAGCAAGGGGCCCCTCGCCCTGGCGCGGCCCCGCCGGGCGCCGTGAGCTCACCACACTGACAGTCGTTGTTACAAATCACTGTAATTCATGTGAAAGGAGGAGGGTCGGTGATCTTACGTTCTGCCCGTGCTTTTTTTCCTATTGATATTTTTATTCGGAGCTACTGGAGAAGCCTCAGGGGCATGCAGTTTTCATGGTGGTCAGCGCTGCCAAAATGCGAGGCTGGTGTGGAAGAGAGTCTGAGGCAAGAAAAAGGCAAAAAAAAAAAAAAAAGAAGAAAAAAAGAAACCCCTTGCATTTTTTTACTTTCTTAAATAAAAGTGATAGAATAAATTCAACATTATGAAGCCTAAATTAGTATTAGAGCTTCAACTCAGGAGTGCACTCCTGCAAAGAGAGTTCAGGCAGAATAATACTGTATAATTGATCAAGGCAACACCTCCCAAGATGGGGTTCTCATTCTAGCGTCTTCCTTCTGCTATTACATCGGGTGGAAAGAGCTGCTGGACCTTTGAGAAGGCAGCAGCTTTCACACCAGGTCTGAACTCGAATTTTTGCTGAAGAGAGTATACTCTTTGGGGGAAAACATGCAGGATTGTTGGAGGTATTCTGATTTTTTTCCCTGTACTTTCTGTCCACATGTCCCTCCTCACACTCCTCTGAGAGGCAAGCTCTGAAGAATTCTTGATGTGTTTCAAGGCATCATATTTTAAGACTCTTACCCTGTACCTATTTGGCTATTTTTTTTTTTTATCTCGTTGACTAAATAGTGGGTTTACTGAAACTTAGAGTAGATCATTCTGTAATCACTGTAGTAGATGTCTCTTGAACGAACTGTGATTGTACATCTCCTCTCTTAAAAGATTATCTTCCTCAAAAGAGTTTCCATCAGAAAGTAAATTTTAGTCCCTTCTCTCTCCTTTCTTCATCTTTCTAATTTTTTGTTTACCTCCTCTTTAATTTTTGAACTGTTAGCGTCAATGTAACTAAAAAGAATGAATTTTTAAGCTGACATATATGTGTATGTGGACTACATACATATACATGTATGCAAACACATATATATACACACATATTTTTAATCTCTTAGGCATTTGAACTGGAATGAGATTGAAATTATGCACTTCATAAATTTTGTCCTGGTCAAGCTTATTTCCAAAAGTAGAGATGTAATAAGGGGAAAAAAGGAAAGAGAAGAGAGAGAACAGATGATAGATAAATAGAGAAATGGATGGATGGATGGAGAGATGAATGAATGGACAGACGGACGGACCCTCCAACCAAGTTAGCAGCTGAGCATGAGATAGCAAAAAGCTAGCAACAGGCTGCCTCAGTTCGCTTTGGGAGCTAAGGTAAATGAGACAGCAGTGAGGAATTCTGTGTTTGCGTGCTGTAGTGGCTAAAGGCAAGATGGCAGTCTGGTAGAGTGTTACAAGATGTCAAGCCAAGCCGAGTCACCATGTCTTTCTGCCAACAGAACCCTGACATGGAAGTGGATGAGAACGGGACCCTGGACCTCAGCATGAACAAGCAGAGGCCACGAGACAGCTGCTGCCCCATTCTGACCCCCCTGGAGCCCATGTCCCCCCAGCAGCAGGCTGTGATGAACAACCGGTGTTTCCAGCTGGGCGAGGGGGACTGCTGGGACTTGCCCGTAGACTACACCAAAATGAAGCCCCGGAGGGTAGACGAGGACGAGTCCAAAGAGATTACTGTATGTCCTTTTCATGGAAACCTGCCTGTGTTGACTGCGAGACTTTAAAATTGGGCCTCAGCTGAAAGAAAAGGCCATTTGCACGTATCTTAAGAGAAAACATGTTTTCTCTTTACATATGACCTTCAGCTGAGGGTGACTTAGAAGGCAGTTCTTGTTGACCCGGAAGAAATTGATGACTAACACTGATTTGAGTGAATCAAACAACCAGTTCTTTTAAATGATAAATTTTATTTCCTGACAAATATGTTTTGTTGCAAATTATTTCTCTAAGAAAATGTATAAACAGCATACCAGTTCATTTTTTCCGGGTCAGCTGTTGACACAATACCGGGTTTTCCTTGCAGGTAGAGACTTATAATGAGAGTCTTAGATGCTTAAACGGTTACCTAGGTGCTATTAATTAATTAGCTTCTTAAGGCTAAGGACAGCGTCTCTTTTCTGAGAAACTTAGAATATTCAGAAGAATTTACTCAAGCTTTGTAGAAATTATTTTAGTGCAATCGCCTAAATCTTTGTTTATGACAATATAACTTACAACATCTATATCAAGAACCTATTTTTGACATAGTCACAATTTGCAAATTCAGGTTATTGAAATAGATATAATATCCCTTAGGTTTTGAAAATAAATGAAGAAAAATGTTTTCTTTGTGTACTGACTTTAAAATGTTCAATTCTGAAAATTATGACATGTCCTTTATTCACTGCAAAATG
Organism: Carlito syrichta; assembly: GCF_000164805.1. NCBI lineage: Eukaryota > Metazoa > Chordata > Mammalia > Primates > Tarsiidae > Carlito > Carlito syrichta. The sequence continues at coordinate 399,960 of NW_007246631.1, read as the reverse complement.
AAAAAAATAAGTACAATAAAGAGATCACTATCAAATCAATAGTATTTGATAAGAAAGTGTAAAAAGAAACATTAGCCCCATGTAGAAACAGGCAGAGAGGGCACCTGGTTATAAGCCTCTATTCTCCTTTTTCTTCAAAGTGCTTTCCGTCTCCAGGCTTTGTAAAAAAAAAAAAAAAAGAATCAAATCTGTGTGATAAGTAAATTTCTATGTATTTTTTTCTCTCCTGAAGTGTTGAATCATTACTACCAAATAAGGCATGATAGTTGAATCTCTGAATCTATTTTAATTAAGATTAAGTCCTCATAAAACGACACAAGTGTTTTTATCCTATAGACTGTTGGGGAAGTAAAACCTTCCCAAGTATCAGAAACTTAGGAAACACATTTGCTGAACATTGCCATCTATAGGAATGTCTCGGTTACTGCAATTGGACGCAACCAAGAAAAGAAATGCTGCATAAGAATAATTTAAACTGCATTCATCAAAACTGGTGTTCCATTGCCTTGAGTCTTAAAAGCACATACTTGTGAAATACTTACCAATGGAGGGTAAAACCTCACCTCTAAAATATGTTTAGGTACAGTGTTGAGTCTTGGCAGAGTTGGATGAAACACTGCCTAGGACCGCAGCATACACACCAACAGGTATTTACTGAATGCTGAACAAGGAAGACCACATTAAAAGTAGTCTCTGGCCATCAGACTATATGTGCCCCTGCTATGAGCATGGCCGCAGTCAATGAATACTGACTAAGTGCCCTGACTACTGACAGCTGACAATCACTGTAATTTAGAGCAATTGACAAAGAGTTCAGTTTGTGTTATTAGGAGAGGCTGGATCAAGACAAAGATTTATAACAACTTTAAATGTACAGTAGGAAAAGGCGCAAAATGTAGCGGCAACCCGAGAGCCATGAGCCACCTCCTCCTGTCTGTGTGTGGTGTTCCCTGTTATCCGTGTGGCTCTGAAGCTGTGTTTTGCCTGCAGCCAGAAGACTTGGATCCATTCCAGGAGGCTCTGGAAGAAAGAAGGTATCCTGGGGAGGTGACCATCCCAAGTCCCAAACCCAAGTACCCTCAATGCAAGGAGAGCAAAAAGGATTTAATAACGTAAGCATGACGTGAGGTGAAATTACAACACTTCTTAGTTTTCCCATTCTTTGGCTTATTTTTAAAAACCGGATCTGTATCTGCCTTGCCGTTTGAGCATGCGACATTCGCAGCATATAAATGTTTCCAACTGCCGGTTGGGTAGAGTGAGAAGCGAACTGTGTACTTGCTTGTTCTTAATGATGCTCTATTGTATGGGGGCGTCATTTTCATGTAATCCTGTGCATTTTGCAGCTTTTCTTCAGGGTGCTTAAATCCCCTTGCAGACATTGCAGCTAAACTGGAAACAATGAAACTTTTTTTAAAGTTTTTTTTTTTTTTTAACATACTTACTATTTTGGCTGTTTTTGTTTTTGTTTGGTGGCAGATGTCCAACTCCAGGGTGTGATGGGAGTGGTCATGTGACTGGTAATTACGCCTCACATAGAAGGTGTGACTTCATTTTTTTCATGGTGGATTCTGTCTTTTCAATTTATTGTTTTCAGCTTACCTCAACAATGCTGTCAAAGTACAAATGTTGAATTCTGTGTCAACCCTTTAAGTGCTATATGTTGACCTTCAAAAGCATGCTAGTTTATGTGTTGTATAATGTCTTTCATTTTCAAATAAACTACCTAAATTTGCAAAATTCTTCTTAAGCATTTAACCAAAGATCAAAAAATTCTTATTAAAAATGCTTATTAACAGAAATGTTTTCTTAAATTTACATTTGAACTTATTCAGAGCTAATTATACAAAAAATTCAATATACAGCACTTACCCATTGCTTTTCTGCATTAAACTCTTTAATTTCAGTTTGTATGTTGTGTTTGTTCGGGCGTTACATGCTTAGCAGTTGACTGACCTGACTGTCCCGGCCTGTCTTACAGTCTGTCTGGCTGCCCACTGGCGGACAAAAGCATTCGAAGTATGCTGGCCACCAGTTCCCAAGAACTCAAGTAAGATTTAATGCAAATAATTATCTTTTAAAAATCTATTCACTCAGTAGTTCACAAAAAATGATGTGTCATTTGAAAAGAAAAATGTCTTTTTAAAAAATGACCTGTGCACGTCAGTGTCTAGATTTAGCACATGTGATCAGGTCCTCGAGCTCTTCGTCACTTTTCCAGACCACCCATTCTTCCTTTTTCCCTTATATTTATCTCTAGTGTTTTTATATTGTGTCCTTTTTATCTTGAATTTCCTAAGGTATAAGTATATTATCTTCAGAAAGGTATGCATATGGAAGGGAAATTTTACAGTTACTCAAACTTTTAGGAAATGATTGTAATTTAAAGACTCGAAATTGATTTTTAAGCAAATTAACACAATTATTTAAAATATGGGTACCTAAATAGCACTAATGATAAAATCTACCATGATAATAGCCAACTTCTGAAATACACTGTGGTCTCTCTTGTTCATATTCTGTAGGACAATGGTAGCTCACAGTCAGGCATCTGAATAGTGATGGCATTCAGCTGGACACACATCATTTAAAAGCTTTCCCTCCTCTCCTATATGCCTATACATTTTAAGCATAAATCTGGCAAAATTATGAACCACCTACATCTACACCACCAAGCTAAGATGTTTCTCCTTTACGTATACATCTCTATATTCAGGCCCAGATAGGTTTAAAAAGAAGTTGGCACAAGTTATAGAAAGAATATTAAACCTTCAGCACTCCAGGGAGATCAGACATACAGGGAAAAAGGCACAACCTGAAGACCCCACAGCATGATGACAACAAAGAGTTTCCAAAGTAATTGTTTTGAATTATCTGACAGATTGTATTATTATCTCAAATTGCTCGGCTTCCATTTTGTTTGGAAAAGACCCTGCTATCCATGAAAAGAAAATGCTGTTTCCAAAACGCACATTGGATTCCTTTCTCAACCATCCCTCCCCAACCTAGGCACCCCAGTCCCAGGACAAAAGACCAGGACTATCACGAAGTATAGGATTTTCTTTCACGCCCATGTCATTTCTTACAGGATCTCTGTCCAAGGCCCTAGTGCCATAGATCACCTGCTCATGTTCAGTGACTTCCTGAACTAGCTCTTTCGCCACAAGACTCTTGGAGTTTTCTTCATGGAATGTAAACACCTGGAGGGCTTCCTCTTACATAACACCTTTAAAGTCTGTAGCGTCGTCCAAAGCAGTGCCTAACGGACAAAGTAGCTTTAGAATCTCAAAATGGACAGCATTAGCAGGAACAACTCAACCCAATTTGTCCAGGCATCTTTTTTATGGCTTGAAACCACTTTTCCCTCATGGTCAAAACATGATTAACTGCACTTGGAACTTGGCCAGTACATCAGAGCGTGGCTCCATTCCTTTGAATTTCTTGATGAGGGACACTTTGCAAAAGTTTGGCACATCTCCAGTTCCATGATGCCAGCCATAAACAAGAAAATCGCCTTTGCACAAGTTGTATCTTAGTATCGCTTCTATCTTGTTAGTGTCTCAGAACCCTCAAAGACTGGTGGGTTTAGTTGTCGATGGCGTACATCCCTTAACCTTGGCCTTGGAAGTTTATGTTGATCTGAAATTCCCAAGTACATTTGCAGCTTCTCCAGTGTCAGCACTTTCTTCTTCTCTTACATCATCTTGCAAGATGGCGTGACGGTCCTCACCGTCAGCATCTCCAGATGGAAGCGGTTAGCTCTTCTCTTCTTTCTGGGCAGGGTGGAACGACTCAGCTCTCTCCTGCCCGCCTGGTGCTGGAGACGAGATTGAATCTTCCAGAAGACGGATGCCGTTTTCCTCATTTGGGCCGATCCAAAAGTCACACGTGTTTTTAAACTTATCTTTGCAAAAAGTAAGTCTTATTTTGATTGGACCTTTCTGGAAAATCTAAACTTGACTTATTTTCTGAAATGGTCCATTTCTATTAATGGTCTTCAAAACTACGGATTTCAATGAAACATCTGTTGTTAAAACACACTAATGTTTAAATGACCAATTTTTACTTGATGATATGCCTTTCTAAACTGAAGGAGCCACAAATTATGATTTTTTTAATTTTCCCTTTAATTTGTGATGCCCTCCATCTATCACTTGTTTTATCTGAGTCAGAAAGGTCCTGGGGTGGCTTGCCCAGGCAGAGCGTTAACCGATTCCTTTACAACTTACAACAGCTTTCTTTAGAATAAGTCATGCACGTGCCTTTTATAACAGAATATTATTTATATATCTTAAAAGTTATGGTCAGTTCCCACAACAACAGCATCTTTCTTGATTGAGAACATGAAGTCACACTATTCATTGTACGATGCAATTCTTTCCACTCATTCATAAAGACATATTAGAAAGTGGGACCCAATTACCTCAAAAAAATGTGTTTCTATTATACATCAACTAACGAATGGAATTTTCTGGAAATCTTCTTCTTGTCATTTCCAACACTGAAGTGTGATAGTTGACCATTAATCATGGACAAGTCAAATTGTGCCAGATAGATTCTGCATCTTGAATCCTCAAAGCACTTAAACTTCCTGAGTTTAAACCTGCTGGATTCTCATCGGGAGCAACAAACATAGGCTATTACTAAAAAGAAATAAGTAATTTTGTGTCTAATTATGTGCAATATGTAAAGTAAAAATGTATTAAAATTTAATGTGTATGTGAATCTTACTCAAACTCTGGAACTATTGTTTTCTGTGGTCCCTAGTCCATTTGTTATAGAAAACATAGGTCAGTGGCTCAGAAGTGAGGTGGGAACCCCAAGGGAAAAGAGGGACAATTCCAGGAGGCAGACAGAAGAGGGTATCCACAGTTCAGAAAGTTCCTGTACCCCTGCACCTTGCAGACCCTTTTGAGTCGATGCCTTGAAGTAGCGTTTCCCATTACACTGTGTACATCTTCCAGAAAAAAACTCACAGGGTGAGGATTCCTTGGCTGTGACATTCGTTGAGGCTATAGACCAAAAGGCAAAAACAAATTAATATGTGCAAACTGAAGTGGTTTTTTTGGTGAGAACTCTGCCTGACATGAGCTCTGATTCTAAAGGGAAGTTTCTTCTCTTAACATTTTATTTGCTAAGATTCCCTGAAAGAAGTAACAGGAAAGAACTTACAAATTATTACACATCGTAGTCAACCTTTTTTTTTTAAGAAGCCATATTCTCCCAACCATCTTTTTCCTACTTCCAGATGTGTGTTCAGTTACAGACGCAGGCATGATGTAGGTGTTTTAGCCGTCCCAGTAGCAAATTTAAGCCAAATCAAAACTGATTTCAATCAGAGGCAATTAGCGCTTAAAATAGGCCAACAAATTGACTTCCATGTATACTTTGGTTGGCCAAATTTAGATTCTTTTTATTATACATACCTTTACCTTGTAACACTGCAAGTCCCTATCGCAGTATAGTTCCTTGCAGGAAGAGGAATGTAGACCACTGGTTAGTCTGTACTTCCTGATGTTTGAACTTTGACTGAACCAACATGGAGGGAGGAAATTTTACTTTGTGGTCCCCTGCCCTGTAGAATGTTCTCATGTATTCTGTATTCTCTAGACAGGTATCCTGGGTATTTTTATCTCAAGCATATGGTAATTTTAGCCACCCATAACAAATCCTTTTTAACTTAATTACATTTATTTTTAAGAAACATAAAGCAATAAAATGTTGAGCATAGGTCTACATGTCACTTTTTGTTCAAGGCTACTGATTTCTAAAATGTCCCAGGGCTTATTTTTCCAGCTATGAATGTAATGCAGACACGGCACGATTATTTACCAGAATCTAATAGCGCTTGGCTCAGCCCACAGCTTTCATTGTCAGGGTGCGGGAGGTTCATCCACTCTGACTGCTCACCGAGTTCTTAGAAATAATCCTCATTTCTATAATCTTTTGCTTTCACAGTTTACAATAGTAAATCCACAAAACTTTGTGAATTACAACTACCCTTAACTCGGGTCTGGTTTCTTTAACAGACAGACATATTTCTTTAGCAGGAGAATGAGTGACCTCTGTGTAAACCCAGCTCCTTGACAACAGAAAGTGGTTGTGAGATTCCGGCTGCTGTATGAGGAGGGGGAGCTTATGCATGATCTTTCACTTCAAAGATGGTTTCCTTCCATAGACAGCCTCGTTTTGGTTAGAAACAGTGTTTTACTCAGAGGCTGACTCAGCTTACCCAAGCTCCTTGGGGCATGTGACCAACTACATGCGCAAACAGGAATGTGTCTGGGTGAGAAGACGGTATTGACGAGGGTTTTCCCAGGTGCCAGTCACTCCCAGTCACACCACCCATGGGGACTCTAGGAAGTCCGGCCTAGACCTCAGCTCTGGTTCCACAGCCTCCCCCACATCCATGGTGGCACCTTCCTGCAATGAAATATTTTGTGCTTGTGAGGTGCTTGACAAGTATGCTGCTTTGTGATCAAGAATTAAAGGTTTACATTAAATTAAGGCTATAACTGTACCTTGCACACACACACACACACACACACACACACACACACACACACAGTTTATTTTTCCATGGTTGGCCATGTGCAGTTTTCTTTCTTTTTTTTTTTTTTGGTGCAAGAATCTCTGTCCCCAGGCTGGAGTGCAGTGGCACACTCACGGCCACCACAGCCTCGATCTGCTGGGCTCAAGTGATCCTTCCACCTCAGCCTTCCAAGTAGCCAAAGCTACAGGCACACACCACCACACCCAGCTAATTTTTTTTTATTTACTGTAGAGACGAGGTCTCCCCAAGTGCCCAGGCTGGTCTCAAACCCCTGGACTCAGGCAATCCTCTTGCCTCTGCATCCCAAAGCGCTGGATGCAGACATGAACCACCACACCCGACAGCGGTTTTCTTATAAACCACACAGGGAGTTAAATGGGGGTCAACCCAGTGCTGGCCAAACTCCTAGTGTTGCATCACATCACAGGTGGAATCTGAACACATTCATTCCTCACAATCAGCAAATACATTTTGAACTTGCACCATCAGGAAACTAGTTGTACCATTTATATTTCAACATCTGTAAAAGATGTATAAAGCTTGCACTACAGCATTTTTTTAAAATACCCTACAAAATGCAGCTCGTTCCTGATATAGTTTTACTTTTTCATAACGAATAGGACCAATTTAAAATAAGTTCAATATAGGAAATACGGTTAAGCATAATTTAGAAAATTTTTAAAATAATGTTTGAGGGTGACTCCAATTATGCATACACAAACACAATCACACACACACACATACACACACACACACACACACACACACACACACACACACACACACACACGAACATTCAAATCAAAGATAAACCAAGTCTGGGCTGCTCAAGTCTTGGTTCCCTGAGTTTTTTGTTCAGGGATAAGCCAGGAAACCCTGTCTTTGCCTTGGTTTCTGACTTGTGCAGTTATGTCGCCATGAGCCCAGGCTTGGAGGACTCCTGCGTTCAGCTGAAGGGCTGCAAGTGGAAAGGAATGCAAGGGCTGGCCCTGACCCCTACTGATGCTGTCCTGAGGGTGTGTTGACTCCCATCCATCCCTGCCAGGAATCCTTCTTTCTGTTTTCTTCTCCCCTGCTGAGGCTGTCCTGAGGATGTACGTTGACTCAGATCCATCCCTGCCATGAGTCTTTCTTTCCGTCATCTTCTCCTCTAGCAATAAGTACACGACCCAGATTATTAAGTGAGAGGTCTAGGTGTTTGTGTTTGGGCTCTTAATTCCTTTTAACAATACACACAAACCAACTCAAAACACAACAGCAACCAAACCTTTAATTTTAATTAATTGTATTAAGGACTCTGTGCTTAACAAAACATAAAGTTTCCTAGCAATATTTGAAATGTAGTTTAGACCTATTTTGTTTGTTTATTTGTTTATGCCTCACTATTATCAGTGTTTTGATGGAGACAATACAAAAATTTACTGAGTAAAAAGTCAGACTTAGGTGAAAAAGGAGATGGAAGTGGCAGGATCTGAGGGTAATGGCCAAGACCCACGGTTTCACATAGATTATTTTGGCAAAACAAAATACAAAGCAGGAGCTTTCTAGTCAGAATGGTGTGTCGTTAATCTCCTCAGTGCCTCAGTTTCCTTATCTGTGAAATGGGACAGTCCTGGTAGCAGGCACATAGCAGACATTCAATAAATATTATTATTATTTTTATTAACAATAACAATGTACATCAATCCCATAGCAGTCTCTACATTGTGTGCCTTATGCAAATATTAACAGGAACTTAACAGAGGGGAATGTGAAAGTTAATATAACATCTACAAAATAATTCCGCATCCATTATGTTTCATGAAGTCACTGAAATGAGAAGAACTTTAATTCAGTCAGAAATCTTTCGAGGTTCCCATTTTGGAAGACTTTACCTCAAGGCCTCTGATTTAAAAAGGCACTGGGAGAATTCCACGTCCAGAATGCCCGGGAAGCTTCCTGGAGCCCCAAGTGAAGCTTTCCGCCAGTCTCGTCTCATTAGGTCCCCATGGTGCCTGTGCACTGCGGGCACATGCTTGAACCTAGGTTTGTTGCTGCTGCTTCGCTTGCACTTGTTGATCCTGGGTGTGGTGTGTGCAGGGGCTGCTTCTAAAATACGCGTTAGGAGGAGCTCCTGGGCCTCCTGTGTTTTGTCATCTCTGTATTCACAGCCCATGGATCTTACAGGAAAGAAGGGCTGATCTGGAAACCCTCTGAGCTCCCTGACGTCCTAGAGAAAAGCTCACCCAGCAGAGGACACCTTCAGGGAAATGAGGAGTTGAACAAAGTTTTATCCATTTATTTCAAAAACATCTAACCACTATCCAGAGATAAGATACAGTTTCTGCCCTCCAGGATCCTAACCTTCATCATCAGGCAGCTATTTAAAGCAGACCCAAAGATGTGCAGATATACACTCGTATATTGAGAGAGATTTCTGGGGTGGTATGGCAGCACAGAGGAGGCCCAGCACGCTGTTGGGACTGGGCTGGTGAAAGGCCCCTGGTCATCAGAGAGGCATGAGCTAGATCCAGGAAGCTGGCGAAGGTGGGCTGACAATGAATGGACGACCCTCCTTTCAAGAGAATTGACATCAGGAGAGCGTAAGCACAGACACCCAGGTCAGAGAGCTCTGAGAACCAAACATGGCCAAAGAACGCAGCTGCAAAAAACGGGAGGGACATGATCCGTGGCACACTGGTGAGGACTGTGGACATCATCCTGCAGTTCCCCAGTGGCAGGGAGCGGAACGGTAAGCAATGGCTTGGAATGGCCAGAACCCAGAGAGTACAGCTGCAGAAGAGAGGCGCCTGGAAGCAGGATGTTCTCCAGGAGACAATGAGAGAGGAGCCTGAGGGAGGACATCTGACAGGGGACCCTGGGGAGGGGCTGGAGGGATCGGGGATCTAGGCAGTTCAGTGAGGGTAGAGGAGTGGGTTGTATTTAAGAGCCATTTGGGAAGTGAAGTAAGGAGCTGTCCTGATTTCTGGTCAGTCACAGGAGCTGAGGCTTAGCCTTTCCTTAGAGAGACCCTGAGGCTCTTTTCCAGGATGCTGGACTTGGTGGTCTGGTGGTCAGGACAGAGGTGATCATCACGGTTCAGTTTGGGCCAACGTTACAAACAATGCCTTCCCCAGGAAACCTCACGAGGTGGTTTTTAAATAGGAAGCTTACACGGGCAGTGTACACTCACGCCGAATGCACTTAAGAGCTTTCTTTTGCTTCATGAAAGATTTGCTAGACTGACTTCCAAGGCCTGTGTTAGAAATATGGTCTTCATCTTCCGCACAAAAATGAAATGTTTAGGTTTTTAGCTTATATTTCATCATTCATTTTCATGAAAACTAAATAATGCTTGATGGATGTAGACAAGATTCCTCAAGCCACAATTAACAAAATGATGAAAGTTTTCTTTAATAGCTTTCTGGACCCTAACCTTCATCATCAGTTGTTGTGGTCAGGCATTTTACCTTAGCAAGTCCCCACTTTAGGAAAATCAGCATACTCTTTACTAAAGAGAGGATGGATTCCATTGGTATTTACATTTTATCTTTAATCTGCCATATTTGCTGGTTTCTCAATTAAGTTAATTTATTTTACCACTTTAACAATTCATACATTAACCCATTAAAAAAGCAGTTTGTACTGGGCACCCTGGCTCACGCCTGTAATCCCAGCAATTTGGGAGGAAGAGGCAGGTTGCCTGATCTCAGAGGTTCAAGGCCAGCTTGAGCAACATGGCAAGACCTTGTGTCTACAATAAATAAAAAAATCAGTTGGGCATGGTGGTGCATGCCTGTGGTTTCACACTTGGAAGGCTGAGGCGAAAAGGATAGCCTGAGCCCAGCAGGCTAAGGCTGCAGTGGTAGTGAGCGTGCCATTGCACTCCAGCCTGGGCAACAGAGTGAGACTCCAACTCAAAAATATAAAAAGCAGTTTGTAAGGACTGTGGCATGGTAGAACTTAGAGATGGCAAGCCCTGAATTCTTCCCAGGGACCGGAGGCTAATTTCTAGCTCTTAATTCAAGTTGGCTTTGTGGGTTTTTTATTGGTGGTGTTGTTGTTTTATTGTGACAAACCTTGGGAACCTTTTGCATCTAGATTAAGGTTGAAGGAAGATTTTTCAGATGAAATACTTAGCATTCTACTTTCTCATTTCAAAATTATGAAACATTAATGCAGGCATCAGAAACTACTGAATGATGTTGCTTACTTTCAAACAAGTAAAAATCATTTGTCATCAAGTCAAATGTAAAATAATAGATCATATAAAAAACTATTTGAAAATAGCTCTTTGAATAAATTGATTTTTTCAACCTCTGGATTCCTTTTTTTAAAAAAACATATATGACATTCTTGAAGCAAGTGAGCAGAAAGAAAAATGTCTGTCCCTTACAATGTTAATTACTGAAGTTTTAAAGTTATTTTAAGTAAGTGTATACAAATACATGTGTTTACTAACAGATAAATAAGTGTCATGAATTTGTACACACACACTTTTTTTTGGTTAGGATTCAAAGCCAGACACATTTTCTTTCATGATATATGTTACGTTGAGCTCTCTTTATATTCACATCTAATTACATTGGCCTCTTCTCATTATTGGGAATTCTGGCCTCATTTCATCTCATTATTGGCGCCTCTGGGGTGGCTCTGGAAGATGGGCTCCCTGAGAGTTCACGGGGTTCCATGTCCATTCCAGACACCAGCTGAAAGTGGGATGAGAAATAAGTCCTCTGTGATAAGAAAGGCTGGCCCCTAGGATGAGGTTACATCTCCCTTAACTGTAAGTTCCAGGTATCAATCTAGTAAACACTTCACTAATTCATAGTTCCCTGGAGCAGCCTGAGTGACACTGGAAATAAAGTAGATCCTCCCCTTGAGAAGTTATTGACAAGGATTTGGGAAGGCATTTTTCCTGGCCATTTTGGGAGGCAGACTCGTTCTCTTCTGGGCTTTTTCTTGGGTAGAACAACTTAGCAGGGCCTCACAGTCCATTTGGTGAGGAAGAGGGGAGAGCTGGGAGGCAGGGACACTCACAAACAGCATCTGCACTTTCAACCTGTCCTTGTGTTTATTCCTAAACATGATGTGGTGCTCTTCCAGGAGTGGCAATTCAGAGAAACCACGTCTCATCTTTTCTTTTGTTGTTTTTGTACGGAAAGAAGTATGTCCCTGGCATGAGTGAATTCCATTTAATTACAGTTTTAAAAGCTCTGGATTCTACGAGTGATTACATTTTCTCTATTCATGAGTGAGAGATGGAGACATCTTGTCTACCTCCAAGGGTGATTATAACAATATAAAGAAATTGGACATTCCACGCTTACCTGATGTTTTAAAAAGAGACTTTCTAGCCAGGCGTGGTGGCTCATGCCTGTAATCCCAACACTTTGGGAAGTGGAAGCAAGAGGATTGCCTGAGCCCAGAGGTTCGAGACCAGGCTAGGCAATTCAGCAAGAACCTTGTATCTATAATAAACAAAAAAGCTAGCCAGATATGGTGACGCATGCCCATGGTTCCAGCTACTTCAAAGGCTGAGGTGGAAGGAGCTCTTGAGCCCAACAGGTTGAGGCTGCAGTAGCCATGAGTGTGCCACTGCACTCCAGTCTGGACAACAGAGTGAGACTCCAACTAAAAAAAAAAAAGGTTTTCTAATAATCAAAAAGAAAATGTTGTTTGGCTATGTGAAATAAGTGCTTGAATAATCCCACAGAACTTTCTGGGGCAATGAAATTGTTCAGTCCTACACAGTAGTCACAGACTAGAAATGAGGCACCTGTGGCTGAGCAACTGAATTCTTGACATATTTCATTTTGTGAATTCAAATTTAAATAGCCACATATCAAGTGGAGGTGCATATTGGGCAGTGCCAAATAAAACCATAGATTTTATTTATAGTGCTCTTTATTTAGTTTTTACCATGTTCTATTAAACATTTAAGGATATTTTATTCCTACAACTGAACAGTTAATGATCTTTTCTTAAGCATCTGAGGCTTTGACATTTTTGTTATACTATTAAGCAGTGGACAAAAAGATTGATAACTTTATATGTATATACAGTTCTCTTTTTTCATTTAAGCATTCTATAGGCAGATTATGTCACCTAAAGGTGACATAAATTTCACAGTGTTACTGTTTTCAGAATAGAAGATGGTGCATGTTTCATGGTACAATAAAAGGAAATCTCACTTTTGGGGACCTCCTCTGGGGCAGCCTTCACTGTGAGTGCGTGCAAAGACTCAATTATGTCATTTTAAAAAGTCACACAACTTTATTTCTTTCATGCATGGACAGAAAATCAAATTTGTTTAATCAGGTGTTATCAAAGTGAGGTCCTAAGGCCACCTTTTTCAGTGTCTAAGTAAACCTGACGTAATTAGCATATACATTGTTAATAATTGGGGCTTTCAAGTTATTGGAAGCCTGTTTTCCACTTGTAGCTTAAATATTTCCCTTTCAAGCTTGCTTATGCCATTAATTAGCCTACCTGCAGAGAAAAGCTTGCAACACGGAGGGAGACTTCGGCAAGTCCCTCATTCCAATTAATTTTTGTGTCTGAATTAGGAGGATGTCATTATCACGTAATTTTACAACTTAGGATACAAATGGGCGATGTGCTTGAGGTGATTTTTAATCTCGGGCCAACCAAGAGAAACTAGGCTAGCCTTGATGCTCACAGGCGTGTGCCTGTGCCAGGGAATACCCCTCCCTGTCTGTCCCATCACTGATGTGTGAGCGGATGGCTCTCTTTCTCAGGGCTCATCCTTCATTTTATCCTCCTGTGGCAAAGTACTGATGGTGTTTATTATATACTTTCATTGGGCTAGGATAAAAAATATGCAAGATATGTAAAATCACCTAATCCTGGCACTCATGTCATTGTAGCTAAGACAGAAAAAAAAAGTAGTATTATTAATCAAGTTAGAATGTTTTTAAATAATATTTTTGGACATACAACTAATATGAGCTCAAAACATTGAGAAAGTAGAAAATGAAATATTTGTGACCTTACCACACTCCCAGGTATGCTTGCATTGTGATGAATCACAATTTATCTATAATCTTGAAACCTGCTTAACATATTGTTATATAATCTTATTTTTAAAGGCTGCATAATATTTCAAGGAGAAAAATGTGTTTGTAGTTCCATCATAAAAAAGAACAGTCCTTTAGCATCAGGAATTCAGGCATTTTGAAGCCTGTATGCTCTGCAAAGACTCTTTCCTTCTCTGTACAGCTAGGACTGTGGTGGTCTCTTCCAGAGCTGAGATGATCATAGGCAGATTGTAGAAGTACAAGCACTTTGTAAAAAGTGTGAATATTTGCTATGGGCATCTAATTTTTTTTAAGCTAGTGACTGTGGTGGTTTTTCTGGGCTGTGGTTCTCACATAGGAACCTGGTCATAGAAGAATAGAAGACTCTGCATAAGTGTCTAGACACAGAGAACAAGCCAGGTCTCTGTCCACCAATGTTTCTGACCTCTAGGGAGACAGCAGATGCAAAATCCCTGCATGCTTAGCAGGCATCAAGAGGTCAGTGGAGGAGGGGCTGGGAGAAGCGCTAGAACGTGAAATTGAGTGGTGAGTAGCAGGTGTCAAATCCCGTGGGGGCTGTGGGTCTTGGCAGGACCTCGAGTGCTGTTCCGGGTATGACAGTGTCTTTTAGGTCACCCAGGCTGCCTTGCAGAAGGCATTCATAGGATGTTTGAAGCAGGAGGCAGGCCAGCTGGGAGTCCTTGGCAGTGGCAGGCTGGAGAAGAAGCCATTACCCAGGCAGGTTAGGAGCAGGGCTGCGGACAAGAAGCAGGCAGATTCTGAGGGCTTCCACAACAGTGTGAACAGAGTTTGGCAGAGGCACTTGGTACAGGGTGTGAATGTAAAATCACCTAATTCTGGCACTCATGTCATTGTAGCTAAGACAGAAAAAAAAGTATTATTCTGGCAGGGGAACCCCCCAGAAGCCCCCCACAACTGCTGCCTTCTGCAGTGGAAAGGTTGCAAGGGAGAGACAGGACAGAATCAGGAGTCCCAAGGTGGATGGTGAGCTCCAGATTCTTGTTAGAGGCCCGGAGTGATGTCCGGGAGCCAGGTATTCAAGCACACTACGGAGGGATTCAGGGGAATCTGACCCATCTGGTGCCTAGAGTTCTCAGCACATAGAAGGTGTGAAGGCCATCACCAGGACACATCACCAGGAAGTGAGAACAGACAGAGGAGAAGTACCCAGACCCACCCTTCATGCTCCTCCTAATGTTGGCGATCAAGCTCAGTCCTTGGGTCTGTTTCAACACGCAGTGGGAGGGGTCTAGGATCATCTAATTATTTTCTGTAAATGCAGATAATTCTAAAATTTGGAAATCCTGCTATAAACATTTTCTCTCCACGTCTTACTGACCCAAGAATGCAGCATCCCCCCCGCAACAAACCACTGAAAGCACCCCTAAGAATAAGGTAGGATATTTTCTTTTCTTTTCTTTTCTTTTTTAGAGTCGTAGTCTCACTCTGTCACCCAGGCTGGAGTGCAGTGGCATGCTTACAGTCACCACAGCCTCAACCTGCTGGGTTCAGGCTATCCTTCTGCCTCAGCCTTCCAAGTAGCTGGAACTACAGGTGTGCGCCACCACGCCCAGCTAATTTTTTTGATTTATTGTAGAGAAGAGGTCTTGCCAAGTTTTCCAGGCTGGTCTCAAACCCCTCGGCTTGGGCAAACCTCCCACCTCAGCCTCCCAAATTGCTGGGATGACAGGCTTGAGTCACCACACCCGACAGCATATTTTCAGTACTGATGGTGCCACTAGCCCTCCCACCTCACCACAGGAGTGGACATGAGCACACAGAGTTGTATTTCAAACATCACCACTGTTCTTCTGACTTATTAGGATATCATGATGATTTGGGGATTATTTAAATATGATTCAAATAATGTGTTTTTCTTTTAATACATTAAGAAAGAGAGAGGACACAGCTATCAAGGATAGGGAATTCCACTTCCACAATTATGCTAAGAGGTTGATATTTTGGAGCAGAAGACTGAGCAGAGTGTTCATTCTTCTCAACTGAGATCCTTGAACAAAGCCAGTTTGCACTGGTAGGTCAAAAAAGAGTTGAAATGAATATCTTTTAAAAAGTGGAGATTGATTCCTGGCAGTAATCTCGTTATCAGATGATATCTGCTTTCTACTCATTGCTGCAAGGATGTCCATCCAGAGTTCAGTCTGGTTGTTGTCTGACACCACACCTGGGGACAGAGGAAGAGAGGCCACCAGGAGGACAGACTGAGGAGCAAGTCCTTGTGAGAGAACTGCTTTAACTTCACCTTGAACAGGAAAGACAGGACACACTCCCAGATTTGCAAGCTGTTTCCCTTTGAGGCTTGAAGACAGTTTAAGGAATCCCAAAATGTATATTTCTGAATTCTTAAAATAACCATTTAAATGTACTTCTATCTCATGCTGCAATTACATGACGCCTGTTCCCCTACCCCCTGGTGATGCAGGCATCTCCCTTGAAATGGCACTTCCTTATCAAAATCTAGCCTGTTCACCCAAGCCCAACACCAGCACCATGATAGTCACCGGCCAAGGTTCCCGCTCCCTTCAACAGGATATGGCAGGTCATGGACAACAATCACAAAGTGCTTCTTGCTCGTCCTGTTTGACCATCTCTTACTCTGTGATTTCTGTGCTAGAATGCAGGATCCTTAAGGGTAGGGCAGGCCTTCCAAATTGGCATGCTCCCCTATGACACAGTATTTGCACATTGCCTGAGATCCAAGCCACTGGGTAAAAAAGCTAATGAATAAATGATGATAGATTTATTTGTACAGCACAGTTTTGTCAGAAGCACGAGAATTCCAAAAGGACAGCAGTTGAGGGCAATTAGCGGGGTCAGCAGACAGACCCACCAGGTAAGGTGATCTTGGGCAGATGAAGCCACATCTCTGAGCGCCGGTCTCTTACCTAGTGAGGGACAATTACCAAAAGGCTCGTGTGTTTTGAAAATTCCACTGCTCTAGGTGGAAATGAGGCAAGGACGATGACTGAGTCTCAAGACCTTTTGCATGAGGAAGACAGTGGGAGTGGCTGCTGCAGTTGCCTATAAGTGGGAGCCAGTTGCAGCATCACACGAAGGTGGCAAATGGTGGCACAGGCAGTATACTGTGGCTCCAGTATGACACTGCTGCTCAGTGCACGTCCACTTCACCTGACCTGGGCCTTCTGATAACTGAGCAAAGAGGAAGAACATGCAGTTTCAGCTGCTCGACCAAGAGCCAGGTGGCTGCAACACCGTGGTCCATCAGGAGAGCCCAGCTGCCCCTCCGCCATGCCCTGTGCCCATGTGGCCATCCCCAACGTGTCTTCAGGGCAGAGTAGCGGAAGCACCAGGTGCTACAGATAGACAGGTCTGGCCAACATTAACTGGAAGTCAGCAGAGTTTGAACTCTTAACCATTGTGAAAACTATCATGACGCTATGAAAAAACAAGCACTTTTTTATACATTAGTTTAGTCTTCACAAAGCAGGTGATCTTCTGAGCCTCCTTCACAGACAAAACCTAAGACTCGCTGTGGAGAAATGACTTGGATCTTTCCCACTTCCCCATTTAAAGCTTATCTTGGGGGAAAAAATGAGTTTTGCCAGTTTTCAAGACCTGAAAAGAAGATTTTTGTCTTTTTGCATGTGAACCATTCACTCAGGAAGGCTGTGCACACCTCCCTCCATCCGTGTCCCATGGATACTACCTCCAGACTGTTCTCTGCGCCTTCTTCCCTCCTGACTCTAGAATTCCTGTCCCTTCCTTCTCATCCTGCAAGCCCATCCCAGTGCCTAGCATCCTCAGCCCTCTTACCTTTCCTCTTCCACACCTGTGATGTTCATTCGCTTGAAAATAGCAGGCCAGCAGAACTTGTCCGTGGATAATTTTTCAGGCCAGTGAGCTCTGAGCATATACTTCACTCCAGCACTCATGGATTCTCAGGGGGTCTGTAACGACTTGTTGGCATTTCTCTTTTTGTTTGTTTGTTTTAAATTAAATGTCATGTTTTCAGCTTAGTTATTATGTCAGCTAGACTCCAGCATGTGGGACGCGGCTTCCTAAGAACTCACTGGAAGCCAGCTTCCTGAGTCTGGGATTGGGGTGCCTGTCTGCAGCTAGGTGTCTGGCCCCCAGAATGGCACCAGTCACCCACCGGACACAGAACAAATTGCAAGTGAGTGTAATTGAACCATAACTTCCAGTCACGTGTACTAATGCAGCTTTGCTGGGGAAGAGCTTCACCAATTGTGATGCCACATTCCTGATTGAGTTTTGGTTCAATCAAATCTTTCTGTCAGAATAATGTTGTAGTGACGTGATGTTCTTTCCATCTGAGCCTTGGAGGCTCTGGCACCTCTCTAAGGTATTTATCTCTTTTCCTTTCATATCATGACTTGACTCTTTGCCATTGAAAATATCTGTCTCTAACTTTAATTCCCCAGGGATAGCAAATAGAGTAAGGTTTTTTCTTTTTTCTTTTTTGAGTTGGAGTCTTACTCTGTCACCCAGACTGAAGTGCACTGGCTGCTCCTAGCCACCGCAGCCTCGACCTGCTGGGGCTCCGGCAATCCTTCTGCCTCAGCCTTCCAAGTAGTTGGAACTACAGGCGCACGCTACCATGCCCAGCTAATTTTTTGATTTATTATAGAGATGAGGTCTCACCAGGTTGCCCAGGCGGGTCTCGAACCCGCGGGCTCAGGCAATCCACTCACCTCAGCCTCGCAAGGCACGGGATTACAGGCTGAGCCACTGAGCCCAGCTTGGAGTAAGTTTTTATGTTAAATAAAAATAGTTTAAAATTTGCTTTTTGTTTTATTGCAAGCATTTGGAATCTGTCCCCAACCCCTTTAAAAAGTTACGTTTAGCCGGGCTTGGTGGCTCAGTCTGTAATTCCTCGCTTGGGGAGGCTGAGGTAAGTGGATTGCCTGAGCCCACGGGTTCGAGACCCACCTGGGCAACTTGGCGAGATCTCAGCTCTACAATAAATCAAAAATTGGCTGGGCGTGGTAGCATGCGCCTGTAGTTCCAGCTACTTGGAAGGCTGAGGCGGAAGGATCGCCGGAGCCCAGCAGGTCGAGGCTGCGGTGTCCGGGAGCGGCCACTGCACTCCAGTCTGGGCGACAGAGTGAGGCTCCAACTCAAAAAAAAAGTTACTTTTAAGCTGGGCACGGTGACTCACGCCCATAATCTCAGCGTTTTAGGAGGTAGAGGTGAGAGGAGAGCCCAGGAATTCGAGACCAGCCTGGGCAACATGGCAAAACCTGTCTCTACAATAAATCAAAAATTAGTTGGGTGTGGTGGCACACACCTGTGATTCCGGTTACATGGAAAGCTGAGGCGGAAGGATCGCCTGATCCCAGCAGATCAAGGCTGCAGTAGCTTGTGAGCCTGCCACTGCACTCCAGTCTGGGCAACAGAGTGAGACTCTGACTCAAAAAAAAAAAATTGTGTTTAAAAATCTAGTCAGAATATTTAAACTGCATCAATAAGGACTCCTCAGCAGCCTAGAATCAGTTGAAAACCTATGGGTGTCTCAAAACGTGAGGTAAGGCAATACGCATGGAGAGGGCACCTTCTCTCTACCTGCCTGCTGCTTCTGGTGGTTTCTGTAGCCCCCTCATCAAGGCCAAAGCAGGAGACAGGAACCAAGAACATTACTGACAAGGACAGATCTCAAAACCAGGCTTCTTGACTTCAAATCCTGACTTGACCACCCATAGACTGTGTAACCCTGAATAAGTCGCTTCACCTTTCTGGTTGTCCTGTCTACAGAGTGGGGGATCATGCTGGCACCTACTTGATAGGTCATTATAAAGATTAAATGGATTCATATTTGTAAAGTGCTCAGAACAGCATCTGGTGCCCAGAATAGGCTTTGGAAGCATTTATTACATAAAAGAATGAAATTTGAGTCAAGACAAAGGCATGAACCAACCTACGAATGGCCTGGTGGGCCAGACCAAAGGATCTCTGAAACTGTGTGAAGGATGGAAGGGTGTCTGAAAAAAACAGACACAGAAAATTTAATATCTAAAATGTATCTCAGTTCCAACAATGAATGAAATAAAATGTTTTATATTTGAAACTACAATAACCACAATCAAAATATTTAAAAGATAAAATAATTCCATTTTCCTAATATGTCTTTTTCTTGCTCTTCTCTAACATGGTGCAATTTTAAAATACTCAGGCTTACAAATTAGGTTTAAAAGCATCAAATAAGAATGTCCATCAGTCCATCAAATTCACATCAGATATAGCACACACTTACTGATTTCACTCTGTCCTCCCCACTCTGAATTCTAAAACATTTTCCTAGCTTGCATACTTTGTCTTACTCTATCATTTCTTTCTTTCCAAACAGCCTTAAATTCTGGCTTCAGTTCTCTTGCCTTTTTTGGATGACACAAGCGTTAAGATGAAAACAGAGTCGAAATTGAGGCATTTTCCTATTTGCTGTAGATTGGGATGGGTCAGAACACACCCTCTCCTGGATAATGATAGTGGCCTTGAGAAATCTCTCTTTTTTTTTCCCCTCTGTAGATTCCAGGCCAGACCAGGCCCTTTCCTCCTCCAAGCAGTCTATTATGCATGAATTAGATGTCAGCTTGTCCGTCATACATTAGTTACACCTTTATGAGACTCCACCAGCATCACCTTGCTTAGTTATCAGTCAAGTTGAATGTGTGGGGCCGTATTGTTTCCACAAACAATGCACCTCATACAGAATCCTCTTTGATTCTTCCTAATTTCATGTTTCAACCATGTTTCCACTTCAGCTTCAATGGTAACGTCCTCTGTCAGTGATAATGATTTGGGTTAAACCTAGAGCTCTCTTACACATCATAGTAGCATCTCATACTTGCAAGCTCTTTGGTTTTTTCCAAATGCCCTTTCCTTATTTATTTAACACGCCAATCTTTTCTACACATACTTACTTAAGCATTTACATTGGACCAGGCCCTAGAAGGTTATGAACTGAGATAACCATGCCCTGCAGCTGCCTTCTGGGCACGGAAGTCCAGGGAGTAGGTGGGCTAGGCGTTCACCCTGTGTGATGTGGGGAGAAGCACAGAGAACCTCAATCTAGACCCTTTACACCTTCTAGCCACATGGGTTTCTGCAAACCAATTTCACTTTCCTGATCTAAAAGAAGCAGCAATGATATCTCCCCTCCAACTTCCCAAGACTGGTGCGGGGTCAGACAAGAGCATGCTTTGTCCAGTCCTCTGCAGAGGTCTGTGGTGGCAAACATTGATGTGCATCACGATTAGAGGTCAGCAGAATGAGGGGCACTTGGGCCTTTCTGCTCCAGGTAAGGGCAACTAAGGAGCAAGACAGGACACACAGCTGCTTGGGCAGCAAACCAGGTCTGGAAGTAAATCTCCCAATAGCCTGGTCCAGAGTCCCTTCCATCAGCTCACTGAGACACACCAGGATTTCCATAGCATTTAGGACTTGAGGAAGTTGCCTAAGAGACTGGAGGCTTTAATTCAGACATTTACGTCATTTGATTTTCAATTCATCAAAATAATGACTTTTCTGTGTGGTCTAATTACACACTTTGGGAAACATGTTAACTTATTCCAGAAACCAAGAACAGCCGTGGTATAGACTGATAGAGAATCTCATTACTCAGCAACTCCTCTTCTGTTAATTCTGTCTGAGATCCATTTCCTGTCTCTTTTCTCATCCTTCTGTGGAGAATGTGTGATGCATTTAAAATTTTTACTGTCTCTCTCACCAACAAAGAGCACCAGCAGAGGGCAGGACAAATACAGCAGGAAGGACGGTGAGGAAAAAAAAGACTCTCAGAAAGCCAAGGGCGGGGCCTGAGAGAGGATTTCTGCACACTGCCGACTCCACAGCAGAAAGCTTTTCCAATGACAACTGTGCCCCGAATCCTGCAACTTTCCAAAATGAATATTGCATTTAAAGTAAAATTTCAAAACTACTTTTTGCAAACACAAGATTTCAACCCAATCTTCTATAACTAGAGGAGAAAACAATATCAATTAGTATATCTAGTGTGCAGTAGGCTCTGACATATCAACGTAGACACTGGTGCCCTCACCCAGCAGAACAAAACCCACCTCCACTTTCTTCCAAAACGGGTCCTTGGCCCCAAACCCCAACTGAAGAGAGACACCCGGTTACTTCAGCGAGACTTGGGAATGCTACCACAAGCGCCTCATATCAGTAGACCCTCCAGCACCCCCTCTTCCTTACCCTGGAAAGCAGCAGCCATGCTTCCTGGTGAGGCCCTGGTGTGTGTCTGAGGAGCTTCCTGGACACTGCTCTCGGGGCAGAGTTGCTCGGAACCTTTCCATAGCCCACAGAGGACAGAGAGGGATAGGGCAGAGGATTCCAGAAAGTGACCAGTCCTTATGCCGGAGGATCAGACTGCTCTTTCTTGTCAGCATGTCACAACAGAGAGCTTGATGACTTCCGGAAAATTCACTCAGCTTGGGTAGACTTAGTGTTTCTGCCGAAGTGATCGGTCTTCTCTGTGCCATGAAATAGTTTCAATGAATGGCCTCAAAGAAGAAAGTCTTTTTATTGGAATCAGTCTTTCAAGAGCCACTGTAAGAACTGTCACACAGCAGACAGAGTAAGAAATGCCTCTCCATGATTGACTGCTTAGCCCAGAAAAGTGGTCTCACAATAGCTCATCACCCTTCAAATTGCCAATTTTTCTTTCTTCTTTTTTTTTGTTTGAGTCGGAGTCTCACTCTGTCGCCCAGGCTGGAGTGCGGTGGCATGCTCACAGCCACAGCAACTTCAACCTGCTGGGATCAGGCAATCCTTCAGCTTCAGTCTTCCTAATAACTGGAACCACAGGCATGCGCCACCATGCCCAACTGATTTTCTGATGTATTGTAGATAAGAGGTCTCACCAAGTTGCCCAGGTTGGTCTCAAACCCCAGGGCTCAGGTAATCCTCTCACCTCCATCTCCCATAGCGCTGGGATTATAGTCGTGAGCCACCACGCCTGCCTTAAATTGCCAATTTTTCAATGTAAATGATGAAATCTGTTTATTACTTATATACTTTATGTGCAAAGAGTTTATTAGGTGAATAGCTGGTTTCCTGGTATTAGACATGGAGACCCATGTAGTAACTTCACAGATTCAGACAGACAGGTCACATCTGGCTTGGCCACCCACTAGCTGGGTAGCCTGCGTTCACTACCTGACATTCTTTGAACCTAAGTCTTTTTATCTCTAAAACTAGAATGATAATAATCATCATCTTCCAAGTCTAAGATGAAGACGAACTTAGGTGAGTTAGCATTTAAGTGTCTAATACTGTGCCTTGCAAACTGTAGGGAACCACTATCTAAAACACCAGAATAGAGAGAAATTATGGTATTAAGTTTTGGCTGTCACATCATTATTGCTTCCATCTTCAGAGAAAATACTTTTCCCTTAACAAGGAAAGCCTTCATCCTCTTTGAGCCTGTGAAATATATAAGCCTGTGGTCATATTTTGAGCCTTTGTACTGACCACATGTACACACACACAGGCTGACTTACATGCATGCCTGTACACACACCCTAACATAGGAGAATTAGCCTGAGGTACACAGCTGGTCACAGAGAGGGCTGGGTCCAGAGTGCCAGGTTTCATGAGACCCCCAGCTCAGTGTCATTTTCAAACAGTTGTGCCATCATCCTCTGGACTCTGTTTTTAAAATGAAATGTGCAGGACAGGTCCATACCACAAAACTCCAGTGGGTTATACTTTGTCTTTGGCGGAGATACAGTGGCATGTGGAAAAGAGAATTGCAACAAACATGCTTCTGATCTACATTTCGGTACACACAAATGCCAACTGCACTTTGGATCTATATGATACCCTCCCCTGGTGGCCTGTGCCAGCTGACAGTCCTGGCTGGAGGCACCGAGTGACAATGATTCTGCCAAAGCTCAGGGAGGGCTAGTGTGTGTACCCAAAAGACTCCTGGTTTCTGATTGTTCATCCTTACTCTGGATGAGAAGCTGGTTAAGCTGAACCCAAGCCTCACTGAAAGACTTTCCCTTACATCCCTGGAGCACCCCATCACCCCACCCTCAGGAGCACCCCATCACCCCACCCTCAGGGCATCTCTTCACCCTGCTCAGGGCCCAGCAGCTCCACAACCAGGGAGCTGATCCAGGCTTTCGGGGCTTTTTTTCCCCTGCACGTTGGAGAACTGGCCTGCACCACGGGGCTGAGGAGAGAAGAGAGAGCCTAGCAACCGTGTTTCCATAGCAACACTCTCCCTCATCCCTTTCACAGCCCCTGGGCAGGTCCCAGAGTGTCATGGGGGCTGGGGGGGTGGTGCACAGAGGAGGCGGCCTGCAGAATGCCTCCCTGGCATAGACCTTCAGAGAGACTTCCTCCCAGTCTGCTAACACCTGCCCTACCTTCTGGGCAGGAAGGATGCAGCTCCCGAGACCTTCTCTGTGAGATTGCTAATAAGACATGAAGATTAAAAAGAACTGCAAGCCTCTTGTCCTGTAAGACAGCTCTTGCTTATTCAGGTCTCCTTTCTTCCCTCCCTCCCCCCCCCCACCTTCTTTCCTTCCTTCCTTTCTTCCCTTTTCTAGAAAATCATTTCTATTGTATCTTTACAGCTTATATAACAATAAATCACTTTTAAAAGGTGATTCTTTTCCTGAGAAACACATTTTTGATATTATGCACATGTAGTTTCTACTAAAATACACTCTGAGACAAATACATTTTAAAACAATTTTCTTAAAAATTAGAACCAAAGGTGCTTCTCATTAAAGGTTCAGTAAATATAGATATTTTTAATATTTACATTTGCCACTGTCAGCAGATCCCACAACTTATTGTTTTATTTGG
The DNA here is from genome assembly GCF_000164805.1 of Carlito syrichta. NCBI lineage: Eukaryota > Metazoa > Chordata > Mammalia > Primates > Tarsiidae > Carlito > Carlito syrichta. Next base: position 375,534 of record NW_007246631.1, on the reverse strand, counting down.
AACAGTTTTTGGTACAAAAATTAACTAAGAATCACTAATATAATGAAGGTAATGTGTTAATAATGACCTCAATCTACATATTTGCATTAACTAGCATATCTACATTTAATCACCAAACTTGTATTGCATCCAGGCTCTGCAGTGAGCAGGAAGTGCAGACAGAGCCATGTGCAACCTACACCCTACTCTGGAAGAGAGCCAGGAATGGGTCCCAAAATCTCCTGGACGTGGTTGCCAGGGCTGCTTTTAGCATCTGCCATTCATTGACTCTGACTTTCTGCTAATCTCCCTCTGACAGACATGCTTCCTCTCCCCAACCAGAGGCAGCACTCTTGAGGACAAGGACTTTTGTCTCAATGCGGTGATTAGTAGTACAGGAAAACATGACAGACATTTGAACCAAACCTTCAACAATGGTACTTATGATAGACGGGAGGAGGCAGGAATTGGACATTGGGAGTTTGACAGCCAAGACAAGGGAGCCTCCAGAAGTGCCAGGAGTTTGAGTGTGTGTGTGGCCTCTCCATTTTGCTTCCTGCCACCGCCCACATCATCTGCAACTTTGCCCAAGGCCTTGGTGAAAGCTGTTTTCACCCCACACTCTCCAGATGCTCTGTGCCTGTTCTGCATAATCTCTCTCTCTCTCTCTCTCTCTCTCTCTCTCTCTCACTCACTCACTCTCTCCTGCCTCTCTCATTCTTTCTGTCTCTGTCTCTCTGTCTCTTGCTTGCTCTCTCTGTCTCCTTCCTCGGTCTCTCTCTCTCTTTCTCTGTCTCTCTCACTTGCTCTCTGTCTCCTGTCTCTCTCTCTCTCTCTCTCTCTCTCGCTCACTCTCTCATCTCTCTTTCTCTCTCAACTCTTTCTCTCTATCTCTGTCTCTCTCTCTCTCTCTCGCTCACTCTCTCATCTCTCTCTCTCAACTCTTTCTATCTGTCTCTCTCTCTCTCTCTCTCGCTCACTCTCTCATCTCTCTTTCTCTCTCAACTCTTTCTCTCTATCTCTGTCCCTCTCTCTCTCTCTCTCTCCCCCCACCCCACTCCCATCTTCTTAAGACCATCACCATCTGAACCCAGGGAAGCTTTAGGCAGCAGGTTACTGGCCATCTGTGTCTGGTGTGCCTCATCTTGTCCCTTCCCAGAAGCCCCACTGTCCTGACTCTCCCTTTCTCTCTCACTTCTGTTTGACCACTTCCTTCCCCTGTCCCCATCTTTTCCCTACTGAAAGACCCCAGTTTGCCCTCTCCCGAATGCTTACCCCAAGTTGCTACTGTCCCATAAATATTCTTTGTGTACCTTTTGTTCTGCACTTGCTACAAATGTCTTCATAAATGGCATGCCTCTCGGACACACTGTGGCATGGTGGTTACACCCACTGACTCTCAGGCAGGACAGCGTGGATGCAAAGCACACCCCTTGCCTTGGGGAAATTACTGAAAGTAAAATCTTGCTCATGTGATTGTTGTGAAGCTTAAGTGACAGTTAGAATGTGGACTTATATATTATCAGTACACAGTGATTATTGGCTCTCATTGTGGGGCTGTCTAGACCACCGAGGCCTTGTCTAGTAATCATTTAGCAAGTGCCAGCCATTCTCATGACCTACCCCTGCAGAACTCACAGGCATTCTTTCTACCCCAAGGAAATTTAGCCAGGTTCTATGCAATCGCTTATGCCAGAAGGTAAAAGAAAGCTACAGCCTCCAGGAAGTCTAGGACTTCTGTAACCCCACATATCTTTTTAAAGAGAGAGTTGGAATTATAAGTATTTTAGTTCTTTTGTACAAAAGAGGATCTTAACAATGCTGGTGGGCATTATTGTTTCCGTTTTGCGGATGCGAAAACTAAGGCTTAGGCGGCACATTTTCTGAGTGCTTGCTGAGTGAATGGCAGAGGTTTAATTCAAAGCCAGGCCTGGCTCACTGCACGCCTGTGCTTCTGCAGGCCCCTGAGTGCCTCAACCTCAAAGCCCAGGAGGAAGCCCCTGGCCTGGTGGGCAGGATTGCTGGAAAGGCAGGTCCTGCAGCTCCCCAGGTACCTCTCACCTGAGGGCAGCTTACACCTTTCCCTGGTGCTGAGTCCTTCAACCCCAGTCCATCCCTCTACGACACCTGGGAAGCCTTCAGCTTGGAGAGGAGGCAGTGACCCAGCTGATGAGCACATTGACACCACATAGAGATGCCTTTCATTTCTGCCTCCCCCTTCAAGAGTTGCTGGGAGGGAGCAGCACGCAGAGCAACGGCCTCGGGCAGAAATCCAAGGACAGGAGAAAAGGCAGCTAAACCTTAAGTGGAGCTGAAGCTCAGCAATGTAGGGTTCCATTAAGCAAGAGCCCAAGCCCCTGACATCCAGCTGAGGATGAGGAAGGGCACTTACAGCAGGCTGATCCACTAGGCATCTGTCTCCTGGTTCTTGACACCAGTTGTGTGAATCCTGACACCTAGATGCCTTGCTTGTGGATCAGAAAACTGCAGAGTCAATGTCTGCCCCAAAGAGGCTGTAGGGGAGACATTGAGTTTCAGCTTCTTGTGAGGCATGGTCCGCCCCCAGGACCAGGCCCTTTCTCCAAGAGCCCACATTTTGAAGGAGTAAAAGAAATACAGGCCCACAGAAGGCAGCACTGAGCAGGGCTGCCAAGCGCCGGGCCCGAATGGGGGACAGCCCACAGAAGAAGGAAGGGTCCAGCTCTCCCCAGAGTAGGTGATCCGGAAAGCTTACTTGGAGGCAGTTCCTCAATTAGGAAGAGCTCGGACAGACAGGTGCGGGGTACACTCAGGCGCATGCCTCGCCAGAGCTTGGGAAGGCTGGAGTTGGTAGGGAAGGAGGAACGAGGCCATGGAGGGTGTGCTAAAGGGCAGACACTCACCTGCCGTGAAGGTTGTGACTCAGGAAAGAGAGAGGCCATGTGGAAGACACACGTGGAATGTGTGACCTGAGCAGGGGGGTTCACAGAAGGCCCTGGACCCACCCTGTTCTTTCCACATGTTGGAGAAGGTCCACATGCTACAGGTCACCCTCCCATGAGTATCCTGTCCCCTGAAGAAGAGCCTCCTGGAATTCCCTGGAATGGTGCCGCCATTTCCCAGAGGGAAGACGTGGTTACTTGCTATCTCCTGGGCTATCCCAGACTGTGAACAAGACCTGGAACCTCAGCCCCAGGAGGTTTTAAGGTCGGTTGCAGGCGCTGATCCAGCTCACATCGTAAGGTTCCCCACACTTCTTAGTGGTCACCCAACGTGTCCTTGAACTCCAGCTCATGCTTGCTCAGGACAGTTTGTTCATTTTTGACCAGCAGTAGTCAGAAAGCTCCTCCTGAAAGTGAGTCCCAGTCTTTATGCATGTTCAGAACACAAATTTTCTTTGGCTCATAAAATTTTGCATGCCAGGTATTTCAAGGCAATGACGTTGTTTCCCTTGAGCCTTGTCTTAGTTAGATTTCCCCTGAGTCTTCTCCAAGCTAGGTTTCCCCAAATGCCTTTTTTTTAATTCTTCTCAAACGACATGGTCAAGTCCTTTCATGATCCTGGCCACTCTTGGCATTTAATTGGAATATAATGTTCCCATACTTCCTGGAAGTCAAGACCCAGAGTTGAGCAGTAAATTGTTAGCATGGTTGACACTCTACAATGTAGTCATATGAAGGAAAGTCTGTGGAAATGTAAGAATCATGGCTACTCATACCTGAGCTCAGTCTTCCTCACCTGTCTGGTATGTCGCAGTTGGCTTGCTGTTTTGTTCTTGTGAGTGTACCTCTGTTTTCTTCATCCAGTCTATTTCCCCTACTATGCTCTTTAAACAGATCCCAGATGGGAGATTCTGTGCTTCTCCAGCTGGCAGCGTGGACCAAGCACGCCTGCATACATTCTTTGCTCACAGTCCCAGAGGCCCTGGGAGCAGAGCAAGCAGCACATGACACACTTAGTTCTCCAAAGTTACTAATCTTTGACTAAGGCACCTGACAAAGAGTTGAGAGCCACTGCAGGAAAAGGTACTTGTTTTTCTCTCCAAGAAGTTAGAGCAGCAATTGAGCCCAAGAGCAAGTCCCGATGCTGTAGGGTCCCTACCACCTGGAACACGCTACCATTCACAGAGCAGACCTGCATCCGTCTAGGCCTCCCAGGTCATCCACCGTGGTGAGCATCCTATCAGATACAGGAGTCCCCAGGGATGATGGGTTATTTGTAAGGAGTCTGAAGCAGCTTCCACTCAATGTCTCCTCTTCTCTTCCTTCTTCTTTTCTTCTTCCCTCTCGTTTTCCTTGCCTACTTCTCTCCTTCTTGATTTCCTCCTTCCTCTGAACACTCTGGCTGATTCTAGTTTTTCCCTCAGTGGAACATACCTCCCAGATTCCAGAACCAGAACATGAATCGGCACATCCTGAGAGCATCTGTTGTGGGTGCTCTGACCCCCTCTCTCTCCACCTTCTCTGGTCCTCTTCACAATTGAAGGGAATTTGAGAACAAATGGGCAGTTTGATTTCCAGAAACTACTTAGGGGTGACTATGTTCTACAAAATTCTAAACAAATTCCACTTCACTTTTTTACTACATTTTCAAACTCTCCAATTTTATAAGACCTGGAAAGTTCATATGAATCAGTTGATAAAAAGCACAAACAGAGAAACAAATGTGCTTTAAAAAAAACACAAATGAACCTACCTCTTGGAGCATATGATAGAAGTATTGATAGTAAAGGAACATTTACAGAAAGTACAGTCAAGTAAAAAGCACCAGAAGAAATCTTAGCTTTGTCACTACTTGTGTGACCTTAAATAAGATGATTAACTATTTAGATCAGATTCCCTGCCTGCGAAATAAGGATATTTGATTAATCTATTTCTAAAATCTCTTGCAAAATTAAGTCTGTGAAACCATTTGTAAATTTGACCAATAAAATAAGATTTGAAATGAGAAGAAACGGCAGATTCTATAGGAGAAAGGAAGGACATACTCCTTTTTTTCTTAAATAAGAGATTGAAAGAGGTGGAAATCAACTGGAAAAAAAGTTTAAAACCATAATTATAGACAAGAAGATAGGAGCATGAGGCAGAATTTGGGAGAAACAAAGAGAGAAAATGTCAAGTGACTCAAAGTGTGAAAAAAATCACAGAGAATTCCAGGATTACACAGGTAGCAGACATAGCATGGAGTCTTTTCATTTCTCCTGATTAGAATAAAAAATGTTTTTTCTATGAGACAAAATAAAGGCTTTAAAAAAATCCACAAACCTGACTGACATAAAAGAAATAGGAAAAGGTAAAAAGAACATTACAAATTAGGAGCAGCCAGGCTCGGTGGCTCAGCCTGTAATCCCGCGCCTTTGGGAGGTTGAGGTGAGTGGATTGCCTGAGCCTGCGGGTTCGAGACCCACCTGGGCAGCGAGACCTCATCTCTACAATAAATTTTAAAAAAAATCAGCCGGGCATGGTAGTACATGCCTGTAATTCTGGCTACTTGGAAGGCTGAGGTGGAAGGATCACCGGAGCCCAGCAGGTCGAGGCTGTGGTGGCCGGGAGTGGCCACTGCACTCCAGTCTGGGCAACAGAGTGAGACTCCAACTCAAAAATAAATAAATAAATAAATAAATAAATATATAAATAAATAAATATATAAATAAATATATAAATAAAAATTAGGAGCAACATTTCAGCTGAAAAGGAAAAATGTGAGCAACCCCTTCCATCTAGGTAGCTCTAGAATCTTCCCTTTCTTCTCTCCTGGAAGACTTGTCTTTGCTAAGGTTGCCTGAAGTATATCCCCTTTAAGTTATATAAACTTACTTCTTCATGTAACTGAAAAAGGAGTGCTAATGGGTCCAGTCCCTGGACAGAGAACAGAAGTGAACATCCTTGTGCGCTGTGAGCTCTGACAGCCTAGAAAATCACCCCATGTAGGATCCCCTTACCAGGCCCACACCAAAGTTAGTGTCTGACCCAACAGAGCAGGCCTCTAGATACTCTGGTCCTCAATGTCCCTAGATTTCAAAACACAATGTCTGAGCTGTGTTGATTGTTGCAGCCATTATTAATACTTCCTTGTACACCCTCGAGAGCGGGAGGTGTGAGTTTGTGTGTGCATGCCTGTGCGTAGTGGTAGTGCTAGTTGTGAGCGTAGTCACTATGGTTGTGCTAGATGGCCAGTCTCTGTCTCAAACGCAATCCAGTTGGGTCATAGTGTTGGAAATTGGCATTGTCAAAGCAGCAACCCTGGCAAAGGATCCCTTCCAGCCACCTTTTGTCCTACCCTAATCAGTACCAAGTGACTCCTCATTCCATGTTGGATTACTTACCATTAAAGACCAACTGGACAGGTCACCAATGCTTTGCCATCCTTAGAGGCAAGGCCTATTTGTGAAACATTTCTGGATGCTCTAATGACTGTGCCAAGAGTAAAGTAGAGGCACTCAGTCTCACACATCTCGATCCTGTTCCCTTGGCCAGAAAGGAATTCCCTACCTCAACCTGCATAAAAGTCTTTAAGCATTCGTTTTGCACCACGTATACATGGTACTAGCTGCCTTAGCACTCGATTTAATCAACTAAAGGTGAGTACTCTTTCGGCCCCAGTCCCCAGTGTCCCTGAGCCCTGTTTGAGGTCCTGTGCATGTCAAATGGGGAGCCCACCTGCATCAGAGTGTTGTGGTTGAATGCGTCAGGCCCCGAGTGTAACTCTCTTGCCCACCGGAGGGTGAGAGGCAAGGGATGGTGTTTCTGTTGCCTTGAGTCAGCTGCACTAGTCACCTTTTGTATTTTTTTTTTGCATGGGTCCTCCGAGTCCAACCCCAATACTGGCTCCAGCTGCCCCAGCCTCTTGCTTAGCCGCTGTACTGCTGCTGGACGTGCATGTGCTCTGGCAGCAGTTCCCAAGGACACATCCCGTTAAATGAATGGGACTTCAGGATGTGCTAGGTACGTTCTGCCGCACTGGACAGGAGCCCATTGCTGGATGTACCTGGGGCACCATTCAGCCCCGCAGCAGTCCACAGTGTTGGCAATGAGGGTCTGGCTAGGTGCCCGCCCCGGCGATAAGGGCAGCATGATCACCACAGATGGTTAGAAGTGAAGATTCATAGACTGCATGGTTGGAAAACACAGACAAAAAACTGCATGCAGCATGAACAACAAAGCTGCCATGGCGGCCCTGGATGCTCCCCAAACAGCCAAATCTGCCACGTGAGTGTCCCTCAGAAAATGGGCCCAGGAGCGGGACCATCCCCATCATCAGTTCTGTTGGGAGTCAGTGTCCCAGAGCCCCTCTCATCCAAAGCAGGTGCAGCAAGCACCCTCCAAGGGCATCGGGGGCCACCGTAGCCGGGGGCAGGGCGGAAGGGTGGGATTTACCCATTGCGTGCTAGAGGTTAACCCAGTGCTGATGGCAGGCCTGGAAGTCCCTAGGTCAAAATGTAAACCTACAGCAAATAATCCTGTTTATCAGTGGGTTGTGCTTGCTGCATGTCATTCAAACGAACCTTGTAGGACATGGTATATGTTCTGGTTGGTACAATTATGGGCATCTGGAACTAATCCTGCCCCTTCACCCGCCAAATTGCTCCCTATTTCACCTGCCATAGCCTCACAGTTCCTGGACATTCTGTCAGCCTCGAGTCTCTATAACCAGAACTTTGGAGTTTCAACTGCACAATGACACTTTTCTTTCTCAATACCTTGGAGCCTAACCTATTCCAAAATGTGATCTGAGCCACCAAAAAGAAATTAAAGAAAAAAATTATGTTAAAGGTCTTTTAAAATTCTTTTCCATCTATTTGTTTGTTTTTGAGTGTGCCTTTTTTTTTAAAAAAGTGTTTGAACCAAAAGAAAAAAGATGCTTTGTGTTTATAGGTTAGGAACATCAGAACACAACTTTCACCTAAAGGCTACATACCAACTTCATGTTTTGAAGCATAAAGAGTTTTCTAATATTGGAATAATCTAAAAGTCACATCATAAAAGCCTCTCACCTGACCTGAGAAACAAGCAGAATGAGAAACCCTCTGAGAGTTTCAGTGATAGAGGTGGGAGGTAAATCTACAGATGCTCCTCCCGGGGACCTGGAACAGCTGAGGCTTAGGGAAGAAGGGTTCCCCATCCCCAGGGCCTCAGAGTTTGTGCGTGATACTCTTGCGTTACCTGGTATATCTAAATAGCAGGAACACCGGCCACATCCTGTCCTGATGAGAGGGTTGGAAAAGTAAGGAAAGGGAAGATGAAGAAGGCCTTCAGGTGAGAGTGAGGGTGCTGAGGTTCCTGTCGGGGAGGTCAGGAGAGGCTCCACCCAGGGATGAAGAGGAAAATGTGGCCAGAAGACAGCAAATCCCAGTGTGGGATCCTTTCTGTTGCGTTAGGGTGGGGAAGGCTCAAAAGGGCATGTCCCAGACTGAATTTCAAAAAGAAGAGCAAACAAATTACAAATTGAAAAGCAATTTACAGGATTCGTCTTTCCTTGGGCTTTAGGTCATTTAAGAAATTGACCAGAAGCGACATGCAGTTATTGCCCGGCATCCCTGAGGGCTTGGTCCCAGGACCCCCTGTTGATACCGAAATCCAAAGATGTTCAAGGCTCTTACATAAAAGGGAGTATTTGCATATAACCTATGCACATCCTCTCTTATACATTAAACTTTCTCTAGATTATGTGGAATATCGACAACACCATAAATACTATTTAAATAGTTGTTATAGCATATCGCTTTTAGTATCATTTTTTATTGTCATTTTTTTCTTGTTTTTTTTTCTGAAAATTTTTAAACCTCCATTGGTTGAATCCACAGATGCAGAGCCCTTGGACACAGAGGGCTGACTATATTTTTGCTTATAAGTAACCTGGTTTCTTTCTGTTTGTGGAGAAAATTGGAAACATGTAGCATAAGAATGAGTGTATAGCATTTTTTCCACTTTAAATGTCTTTATTTTGACATTCAATACATTTCTTTATTGTTTCCCATTTCTGTGACACAAATAATTAAAATGAAAAGATATTTTAATTTTTTTATTTTTAATGTATCTCTGGTGCTTCCAAGAAATGAATATTTTTAGAACCAGATCTGTTTAAGGTAGGAAAAAAAGTTTTGAATTGAAATTTCTATATAAGTGGAACAAAGTCTTATTCATGTGGCCGGAATCCTTCTGATTTACAAATGTGTTTTTCTGCTATAGACAAGGGCTAATTTTACATTTTTGTTATTTCTTTTAAAATTCAGACAATAAGAAAAAAAATTTTTTTTTAAATATTTTGTGCTTTACTAATTAAGCTTTCTTGACAGAGCTGTCATGAAACAAAGGAACAAAAAAGATACTATTAAAGAAGTTCTTTATAAAATTCTTCAAAGAATTCAAAGTACAAACGTTTGACATTTATATCATTATTCCAAATAATCAGGGGGTTTTGTATATTTTGAATATTTTTGTATATTTTAGCTACTAAGCTCAAAATCAGGGCAGCCTTAGAGGACTAACTCAATCAGACCAGGTCAGCTCCAGAGACCATTAATCTAGATAGGAGTTCAGACAAGCTGGGTCAAATGTACGTCACTGTGTACATTCACTTAACTAGAGGTCAAGAACATCATGAAGAAGAGTCCTGTTTTAAATGTCAATGTAATTTTTTAAGCATCTATTTAACTTTCACTATGTTTTTGCAAAAGAAAGAATGGGATGCTAGAATACAGAGATAGCCCTTTCAAGACATAGGTATGAATAATTAAACAAGAATACAACCTCAATCCATAGCTAAACAGCTTCCGCTTCCTTGTTTCAGGTTATGGTTTTAGAAATGGGAAAAAAACAACACAGCAATGGGTTTTATGTACTGCTAAGGGCACATCAGAGGCAAACTTGAGAACAAGCTGGCGGGTGCCCCATCTTTGTGATGTGCGTCAGTGTAAAATGGCATGTTTTTTTTTTTTTATGATCATGCATTTCAGTGCATAGATAGCAAACTCTTTTCTGACGCCAGCGGGTACATCTTGCAACCTGCATCTACATATAGTCCATGCTCACTCTTATGTGGGTTTAAATAGAAGGTTTCTCTGGTAGTGAATAAGAAAGAGACAGCCAAGCGTACACAGGGAGTTGGGAGAGCCCTCAAGGTCAGGGATCTCTCTGACGTGTTAGAACTACAGAAGCAGCAGAATCAGATATTTCTACTTGAGAAGGTTCCCGCCATGAAATCAGAATACCAAAATTTTGTTTCTGATTTTTTTCTTGTGTTTGTTGTTTGTTTTCTTAGAATCTATCTGAATTCTGTATGTCACCCCCAACTTAAAGCATTTGATTATGATTTTCCCATCATTATTCTTAAATGTCTATACAAGACCAATTTTTTTAACCAGATAGTAGCACGTACTACCAAAAATCATTTTCTCTTAAATTATTTGCTTAATCTCAGTCAAGCACATTACCAGAGATCAGGAATATTTTTGTTTTGATTATACCCGTGGGGTGGCAAGTATAGATTTTGAAATCATTTATTTGTAATTTTCTTTCTCCAAGTGGTTTTACCAGTAGTGCCTTTAGGATATAAAAAATATATATGTATAAGGCCAAGATTTTATTTACTGTGACTTTAGTTGCTTCACCGTCCATAGGAACCTACAACAGCCTTGGCGCTATGGTTCACAGTAGCTACCTGGAAAGCAGGAAGGGCCATCAAGGGAGAGGTGGTCTTGGAAACTTCACTCTGCTCCTGTGGCTGCCTGAGTGCTGTTGCGGGAGTTGAGGGGTCGTTTCCATGGAAACCCAGTCACTCTCTGCTGCCACTTCAGAACCCAAGCTGTGAGACCCATGCTGCTGTCTGATTTTATCCACAGGGGATTTTGATTGTCCCATGGGAGCCTCCCTTCATGGCAAAGATGCGCTCTTAGATAGGTAGATACAAATCAGATTTTTGTAACTTGATTTTGCACGACTCCCACTATCAAGGATCCTGAAGTTGACTCCGTTTGAGAAGCAAAGATATCTTTTGTTGAATGAATCATCACTTCCTCAGCCATCGACTTCAGAAAATTGTATTTTTGAATGTTGAGATGTCTTAAAGCTAGGAAATGTGTATGTAATTCTATGAGTTTTTAAAAAACCTTCAACAGTGACACAAAAATGAATGTCTATAGCAGTTAGGAGAAGGAGCAGTTGGAGAACAATTCTGGGCTACCTCCTGTGGTCCAGAAGCACCCCCTAAAGATGAAAAAGCTGAATTACTACCCCTGAAAAACCAGGAGGAGATTGCTTCTGGGAGATGCTGGCAGTATTCCTGCATGTTTGGCTCCTGACGCCTGGTGGTGGAGGCGAAGGATGCTGAGCCAGCCCTGTTTCGCATTAGCAGCTCCAGGCGGTAGGGATGCGGAGTCCCGCTGAGCCTGGCGGAGGCCGGCTCTGGCCTGGGAGGACTATGACTCTTGGCAGGTTAAGCACATTCCCCACATCTGCCTGGCTAATAAGCGGCAAATCTGTGGTGCAAACTTCACCTGCCCAACCCTTAAAGTAAACCCTTAAAGTAAAAAACCCACAGTTTAAGAAAGAAGGGCCTCTTTCCAGTAACTTTTATTTTCTAACACAGTGAAAGCTCTAAAAATGAGCCAAATTATTATCTTTGTTTGTTTTCATAGTTAAGAAAGGATATTTTAAACACATCTTTTCTTATCAAATGATGGATTACACATTCATAAATGACTTTAACACACAAAAACTACTGCAAGTAAAATCTGATTTTCATTGTTTTATTTTGGCTATAACACTTCATTTTAAATTTGAACAGAATAGGTCAACTTCCTTCCACCCTCACCAAATAGGACCCCCGAAAAATGTTTACTCATGTTAAAATAAGTGTTAAATAACTTTGCACTAGGTACTTAAATTAGGAAGAGTTTAAGAACCTTTTTCTTTTCTTAAGCAAAAAAAAATAAGACCAAGCATATATTATTAGTTGGTAGAAGAAATTTGTTTCTTGAAACATTTTCAAAACAGAAATTGCACAAAGATTAACTTCTTTAGATGGAATGATTTTTAATGCTTTCAGATTTTCCTCCTACATGAGTATCTTGGAGTTGGGAGTATCCATATGAGACATCATTGGGAAAGTCAATTCGTGAAGTTCAGTCACTTAAAAAAATTTTTAGGCAATAATTACTTAGCAGTTGACTGAATAGTCTTATGACCAAACCTGAAGTGTAATATAAAGAGTTGTTACTTTAACAAAAATTAAGTCAACAATCAGATTTAGAGTTTTTGTTCTTGATAAACAAAGACTATTTCAAGTTCATCCTCATTGCTCTGCCTCACACTCCTGTTTTAAAGCTCCCAATTCCGCTCTGTTCAAGGGTAGTTGATAGGTGCACATGGAAGGTTCCTCTTCGGCCTTTTCACTCAGTTACTTTTCTATTTTCCCACAGAACCAGTCATAAATTGAATTTGACCCTTTAATATTATTTGGAAAATATCAATTTCTATACCTCAAGATCTAGAATTTGTTCCCTTGTTTAGGACTAACGGACAATGTTGAAAGGTGTTTACTTATCCAAGTGTCGAAATATAACATTCATACACTTGAAATCAGTTCAAATTCATGTATTTCTACTTTAGTCCCTGGCGTTCTCCCCTGATCCTGAGAAAGCCCAACTATAGGCAAGTAATTTGTTGGCCTGATCTCAGCATCGCTGTCAAACTGAAATCTCTAGGAGCAGAAAACATTTGTTAAATATTTTAAAATTGTGTTTCTTGATCTTGACCAGAGTTCAGGTGCTCATTAATAAAGATGGGACATGGAGCTTGATTTGAGTTTTACTACTAGGTGGTAATATTGCTACTAAATCACTTTGTCGTTTTTGAAGAGTTATAAAATTAATGGAAAGAAAGAAATTTTTTCTTAATTTTTACATTCATGGTGGGTCCAAATGCAACTGAAATAGCTGAAAGTGAAAATGTGTTTGCAGTGCTGTCTTACTCTTGAGATGGCCTAGTTAAGAAGTTATATGAAGGGCAATAGTTATAAACCTCTTCAAAGAAAAACTTCTTTCCCATCAGAGCAATGGCAAAGTCTTCATTAAGAAACTGGTTGGAGGCCGGGTGCGGTGGCTCACGCCTGTAATCCCAGCCCTTTGGGAGGCTGAGGCAAGAGGATTGCCTGAGTCCCGGGGTTCAAGACCAGCCTGGGCAACTTGGCGAGACTTCATCTCTACAATAAATCAAAAAATTATCTGGGCATGGTGGCACTTGCCTGTGATTCCAGCTACTTGGAAGGCTGAGGTGGAAGAATTGCCTGAGGCCAGCAGGTCGAGGCTGCAGTGACTGTGAGCCTGCCACTGCACTCCAGTCTGAGTGACAGAGGCAATTCCAACTCAAAAACAAAAAAAAAAAGAAAGAGAAAAGAAAAGAAATAGACTGGAGCTACCTACACAGATCTAAGCAGAGGAGTGTAGGTACCCTTGAGCTATTCTGAGTCTCTCCACTGACTGACCCCGTGACTCTAAACTCATCTCCTGTGTTCTGCTCACGTCAGTTAAAAGGAACAAAGATTTTAAGGTATATCAAACCTGCCTGAGTGCACAGTGCCCATCTGAAAGATTATTGGCCTACATTCCCATAGTCTGGAAATACTTGCTGCCTTAACTGGACCCTGGGGCCACCCACGCTGGCCAGAGTCCTGGTGAGTCCAAGTAAGAGAAGGATTTGTAATGCCAGGGTTTTAGTCCAGACTGAGACCATGCTCTTGAACCCACAGGTCACATGTTTTATGAGTCTTGCTTCACATATGGGTTGATACGATGACATGCCTTGTTGAAACTGGGCTCCAGTGAACTTAGATTAGTAATGGGGAAAGGAAACATGGGATATTTGGAGGGAATAGCGATTCCAGAGTAAACAGCCTAGTGACCTAGTGACTGAGGGCATCATACTCTCCAGAATTCTGAATCCTAAAGAGTTATCAAAAACCACGATCCTCTAGAAATGTCATCGTGCTTGAAAGGAAGAAGGTCATGCAAGTTCCGTGTGTGGTAGTGGTGGTTTATGTGCTAGAAGCTTCTGGTTCAATTTAGCCTCTTTCAAGTAGCAAGGTTAAGCAATAAAGAGAGTTTACTTTTTGAATAAACAAAAAGGTTAATTGTTCAAGGAGTTTTATTTCTGTCAAGTCAATTACCCAATTTGCGTTTTATTGTAGGTGCCCCACCCCTGGCTGTGACGGTTCTGGACACATCACTGGCAATTACGCTTCTCATCGAAGGTATGTAGAGATGCTATGCTTCTTATCAAAACTGCTCTTTGTCACGAAAATAATAGGAATATCGTTCACTCTGGACTCTGGGGCATGCGCAGCTTGACTCCACTGGTAAAATTAAGGATCGACTCTTAGCACCATAAAGCAATGTTGTCCTCAATAGAGCCTTATCTAGAAGACAAACTCTCATGTTTCCGGTACCGCTGCCTCCTCTCATGATAACTCTCTTGTAGTCCAAGTAGCTCCGTTGAGAAACATTTCTAAAGACATGCACAGCACTCCATTCTAAATTGAAAGCGTAACAAAAGAAGAATTATATCTAGCATAAGATCCCTGAGAACAGTCATTAAGAAACCAACCTTCTTATTCCACTCTAAGAGTTGATCTCTTAAATATAAAGAATTGACCCACAAAGCTGTACAGTTATTCTAAGCAGGGATAAGCAGAGCTGAATGCTGCAAACGTATTTAACATTACAAAATTTAGGCACTGTCACTCCCAAAGAGAGGGTGGTATCTAAGACATGGTACTAAGATCCAGATATGTAAGAGAAAATGATATAATTCCATACTACTTAGTATGCAGTAAATGTTGTGTGAATGACTATATCCTAACAGGCATTCTGTTAGGCATTCTGCTAGAAGGGAATTGAAAGAAACTTTAGTACTACTTAGGAAAACAATTATTCAAACAGCGAAAGATGGCAAAGTCAGATTCTGTTCAAGGGAGGGCCATGCTAAGAGGTATCTGGGACCACTGCAATGAGTCTGCAATAGGAACTCTCCCAGGAGGACAAGTGAGGGTTTATAACCAAGGAGCAGGGTTGGGGCCAGTGGATGGAAAATCACTCAAGGGAAGCACCCAGAAAGAGGTTCTGGACAGACTGAGATGATGGATCCTTGCTGAAGGCTGGCCATGGTGACAGGAAATCCAGGTGGCCAGATTCCAGGGGCAGGAGATTTTCACTACACTGACTTGGCAGGATTCTCACCCAAACTGGATTCCACGAGGACAGAGAAGGAAGCCAAGGGCAGGCCTAGTCTACTAGAGGACTCAGAGGAGCCTGAGGAAAGCTTTGGTCAAAGGAGATAATATTTGTCAATACATCGCCTCCACAAATGTGAATCTACTACATATAATAAATGTTTGTCAGGCTTAGATAAGACCAACAGCCATTGCCATGGCAAGGACAAGAATGTGAGACTAACTTACAATGAAGTCTCCCACAATGGAAAACAATGCCACAGCTATCAAATAAATCAACTAAGTTGCAAGATATCTGTCGCCAGTTCCCCCTTTAACTTTCAGATTATAAGGTAGACAGTCCAAAAACAAAAACAGATGAGTCTTGTTTTAAACACATCCCCTGGAAGGAAAAAAGGAAGGAAGGAGAGAGGGAGGGAGGGAATTAGGAAACATAAAGCAAACGTCAGCAGTCAATAATGACCCCATGCCCCACATGTAAGGTCATCCGCACAGATTTGGCAGAGTGGAAGCCCACTGTCTATACCTGAATAACCAGATCCTAGTGGTCCAAGTGAGACCCTCTCACCTGGCTGGCTGACACATTAGGAACAGAACTCACATGGTGCTTGTTTTGTCATTAAAATTCTACTACAAGTAATTTGTTCCTGCCCTCACATCCCAGCCGTTTGGGAGCTGTGTTTTAGCGGCAAATGCCTGTGAAAAGCACAAATGTGAACTCCACCAAGGAAGACTAAAGCATGCAATGTAGGAGAGGATTCTTCAGAGTCAATGAAAACATCTCATCCTCTGGCCAGGATTTCTCAACCTCTGCACTGTGGACCTCTGGGGGCAGATCGTTCTTTGCTGTGGGGGTGTCCTGTGCACTGCAGTATGCTGAACAGCCCTAGCTCCCCTCATCAGATGCCAGTAGCACCACCCATCATACCAACCAAAGCTGCTTGTAGACACTGCTGGATGTCTGCGGGGGGCGGGGGGCGGTGGGGTTACTACTGGAGACAGGGTAGCAGGAGACAGAGTATAACCTCTTCTGGCTACACCAGGCAGCATAGAACCAGCCACGGGGCTTAAATGGAGAACAAAAGTGAGTTTTGCCTTCCAACAGGATTGCCAGCGTTAGATCCCTGGTATACATTAACTAAACTCCCATTAAGTGTAAAATGACAAGCACATTTTATGTTAGACTTTATTTTATCTTAGAGAAGAAATGTCTCAGTCCTGTCACATGGCCAGAACTTTCAGCATTTTGTGTCTGCACATGTATAAAGTGAATGTTTCCTGGTCACTTCATTGTCCAAGTGTCTATTTTTCTTTTCCTTTTTTAGAAAGTATGATTACATTGATTTATAATTACTTTTTAAATGTTTGTTTTATTTTAAAGATGTGGGGCACAATTCAGTTTCAGGTACATACATGGTCAATGTACAGGTGAAGTTTGGGCCTCCGTTGATCCTTACTTTGCCTGGTTTGGGATTAGGTACCCCTATTATTGTGATATGCCACCCTCCGCTCCCCTGGCAGTGTCCCACGACTACCATTCCCTTTCTGGTAGTACCAAATGTCTATTTTTATACTGACACTTTTTTTTTTGGTGTGGCATCACGTAAATTTAGTCATAATATTGTTTACGTTTTTATTTACTTCACATACATCTTGGAAATTAAGTATTAATATAGCACAAACCTGTGATTAAAAATACAACTTAAACTTGGACTATGACCCATTTCTGAAGCAAATGATTTCAGGGTTTTAGTCAATAGAGTTGGAGAGTAAATTTGATTTTGTTTTGGCAAATTTTAGTACTATATTCAACCCCATATCTTAAAAGTAGAGTATACTGTGGTCTTGTTTATTCTAATAAAGACTTCCTTTGCATAGACATTTAAATGAGGCTGAACACGTTGTTAAGCAAAAGTGTTGCATTCAGGTAGCAGTTCATAAGTTAGCCACTAAAGAAAGCTTGAGGCCCACAGTCAAATAAGTGCAGTTCTATGTCAATCGGCCACCAAAGACAGACAGCTGCCATGGGTTAAAAAAAAAGCAAACTTGTCCAGCCCTATTAATTCTTAAGGTCATAAATACAGGCAGAGCAAACTTATTTCCATTTTACTTTTCTATTATTCATTTCCCAAGAAGAGGAAGATAATGTTACCTAAATGCAAAGTGTAAAGAAAATGTTACTTCAATAGTGATTTATTGGCCTCTTTTTTCCAATTGTGCCACAACTCAAATAAGTTATATGAGTTCAGATCTTCTCCCCTCCCTTGTGGGCTATAGTAACAGGTGAGGTCACAGCAATAACCCTTGACATGTTAAGGAGCATGGATCCATTTCAAGCATCAGTGGCATCTGCAGTGCTTCTCTCTCCTGTTCCCAGGACATACACACACATTCCGATTCTGTCTACAGGCTACAGTGTTCACTGCTCCTTTGCTTAACTTCAGAGAGGAACTGGTAACCAAGTACCAGCTTTCTCCTGGGTGCTGTTCTGGGAACTTGGGTGAGTGTGCTGTCATCCACCATCTTCAGAGCCATGCCAACCACTCGGTAGCTTTGCTCATTTTTGAATATGGGGAATCTGAGAGGCCAAGAGCTTAAGTAGCAGAACTGACTCAAGCCTGCACTGTCTGACTCGTAATCACATCTCCTCATGCCCAGATGAGCCTTGATGAAGTATGAGCACTCCAAGCCAGCCTGGAGTCACCTGATCTGTACTTGCCCTGCTTTTGGTTTTAATGGTGGTGTGTTTTTCTAAGCTCTACATGATGCCTGAAACTTTCCTAAATTCATTTTAACAAATATTTAAGGACTATGATGCTCTATCAAAAAATCCTTCAAATGCTTTGTGCTTCCTTCTATCCTCAGCGAGGAGAGAAACCGTGTTCACCACATGCCGGTGAAGCATCCACACAGCTCACCATCATTAACAGGGTTTAGATTTGGGTTCTTGTTTTCAAACAAACAAAGAAAATTTCTTAAACTTTTCCTCAAAGCTCTAGCTTTCCAACCATCTTTATCCCTTTCTCTGTTGCTTCACCAAGGCCTTCTTTTCCTTCTGCCATACCCAGGCCTGCTGGTGCCACGCCCTCTGCGTGGTCCTCCCAGAAAACTCCCCTGCAGAGCTTCTGTCACCTCCTCTGCTCCAGTCATCCCATGAGTCTTTTAAGTAGGGTCATACAAATAGCAAGAGTGCTGGAGGCCCTGGGGTTAGCCCCAGTGCAGAAGTCCAGCTTGCATTTCCCACAAGCAACCATCTACAGGAATCTCACTCCTCTAGAACGCCCTGTATTCCCAGAACTTCAGAATGGCCTCTAATAACGAACGTCAACATTTATTGGGCACGTACTAAATACCAAAAATTACAATGAGCATTTTACATACATAACCTCATCATATGAGATTATTAGTATCCTAATTACAAATGAAGAAGCAAGAGTGCAAGATCCTAAGTCACCTGTATTGTCAACTCCTATGTCTTCCAGAGTATTTCGTTTTGCTCTTTTAAAATAATATGCACAATGTAAGCCTCCAGGACAACCAAAGGGTCAGGCAATATCTACCTACTCTGTCCCAGTGTGCTTTGGGCAGTTTAAACAAGGATGCTGAAGGACTTCCCTGCTGTGAAGTGGAGGGATCACCAGATCCTGAGGAAGACAATGAAGAAACAGGCCGTGGTGTTGCCCAGAAGAGCTGGCGAGAGTCCTACTTCCAAGGGTTACAGGCCCTACTCACAGCATTGAAACATGTGACTCTTTACCAGAGAGCTGCCAGTGGCACCTCTTACTACAGCACTGGCTCAACCCCACTGAGACTTGCTCCCACACAGGGCCCAGATCTGCTTGGCCAGGGGTTAATGTGTGTCCTGTTCCCTCGGGCCCCAGGCAGGGTGACTGCCCTAACACCATTCTGACCTGAAGGCCATGAAGCACACCTCCCTTGACCACATGTCCTCCTGACCCCATGTCCTCCAGTTCCCCAAAAACCCTTCTCCTCACCCACAGTTTGCCCTTACTCTGATGGGAGCTGTGTACTTACCCCGACCTTTCCCTCCTCCCACAGAACGCAGTGTTCTAAAAGTGTTTATGGAGTTTCCAACATTTATAAAATTCCAAATAAAGACATAGCTATATAATGAGCACCGTGATAAATAAACACAGTTTCTGTCCAGGAAATTGTTAATCATTTAGAACATAATCCCAAATGTCAGCCCGGAATTCTAGAGACCTAGGAAATTAGTAAATATTTACTGAGTACGAAATATGTGCCAGAGGCTAAGGAACAATGATAATTAAGATGCTCCCAGCCTCAAGGTATGGATAATCCATAGAGGAAAGAGACATCAAAGCCAACTAGCACAGTATGCCCAAATGCATCCTGGAGACTGAGAGAAACACCCAGCCATGGGTTCCCAAGAGGACATGGAGTCTAGGGATATGTATCTTGTGGTATTTAGACCAGAACGGTGCTGGGTGGCCATCCATAGTAGCCATCCTACTTGAAAGTGTGCTTTTCAAAATATATGTACTTGTATATTAAAACATAAGTTTGATGAATAAATCAGGTCTTAATTCCAATTAGAGAGAGTAGATCAGTGAGCAGGCATGAGAAGACGACACTGAGCCCTACCTGGACAGATGGCGAGGGTCCTGGGAAGGAGAATGCTCCATGCAAAGGAACAGCACTGGAAAAGTGTCATAATTACCTCAAAATCAAAGTGCTTTTAACAGTGAGCAATTTTGTTTGGTGAGAATTGTAGGTGTAAGTCTGTAGGGGTCATGATGGAGGAAACTTGTTTTAACAGCCTCAGGAATTTCATTATAAGGGGTTAAACTTTATGTGCTAGAAAACTAGGGGATTGCCTAAACAAGATGGCAGCTGGGCATTCAACCTGGAGCATGTGCTACTGAGAGACAAATGGCCTCCTAGAGCACCTTTGGAGTGATGGCGACATCTGGAGAAGATTTTGTACCCTTGTGAAAGCAGTGACGGGGCAGTGACCAGCAGGGCTAGCCATGGGAAGAGGCCCCTGAGGAAGAAGGGACCCAAGGGACCACATTATCTGAGAGAAAAAAACTGCCAAAGTGAGGGTTGCATTGTGTTTAAACACAGTAACTCTGAGATTCTTATGGTATATCCAGATGAGTAAGGAAGCAGGGGAAGAGAAGAAATGAAGGACGCAGAGTCACCAGCAGGTGTGCTGTTTCAACTCACTGAAAGAAGTGGAGTGAAAAGAAAATAAAATCTTTAAAATGATTAACCAGGGGTGGTGGTACATGCCTGTGGTTCCAGATACTTGGAAAGCTGAGGCGGAAGGATCGTATGAGCCCAGCAGGTTGAGGCTGCAGTAGCCAAGAGTGTGGCACTGAATTGCAGCCTAGGTGACAGAGTGAGACTCTGACTCAAATAAATAAATAAAATTTTTTAAATGGAAGCTGGGTCTAAATGCTAAGAACTAGTCTCCAGATGTGAGCCTTGAGCAGATGCTCTGAAGCCCTGGAAAGGGGGAACTGCTCCCTCCCCTCCCCTTCTTCCAGAGCACACAACCAGTGAATTTCCACATTACTCAAAGCTAGAAGAAGAATACAAGATGAGTGACTTTTTGTCGGGTTCATATTTGAACCCTACAATAGGATCACAAATACAGATAAAAAGTGAAAATAAAAGATCTAAATTTTGATCACTTCTGTGCCAAGCATCTTATGCATCTTGTTATCCCATTCAGTTTCACATCTGATGACATAAGTATTTCTGTCCCATGCACAGATGGGAAAACTGAGGCTCAGAGACTCAACCAAGTCTCTACAACCCATAGGTGCCGTCCTCTCTTCCATCTCTCACTCCATGCCATCTCCCAATGAAGTGGCTGGTCAGATCCTTTCCCAGCATAGTCATTCTGTAGGGAATCTCCATGCCGGGGTTGGTAGCAAGTAATGGCTGTTTGTTCCATGTTCTAAGCAGAACAACAGAATTATAAACCATTGAAGAGTTTTACTTCCATTATTCCTGGAATTCTAGTTCTTGGTTGGTGGGTAGGAAAATGTGTCTTGTTTCCATCAAGCATAAAAAATTAGCCAACAGTAAGTAACATAAAACATCCAGCTCAAGCAATAAAATGCTACCTGTGAGAATAAGACCTCATCACCCTAGATTTGTGGAGGTGCTAAATGCTGAAGGGAAAGCCAGGCCCTATTATACTGGGGATGGAAGAGACAGAGGAGAGAGCAGGGAGAACATCCCATGGAGCAGAGGCATTGAAAACCCACCCAGGAAGCAAGGTCTTGCAGAGACCACAACTACCCCACTTCCTGCTGGTGCACAGCCCTCTCACAGGTGACCTGGCATCAGAGCCTCAGATTCACACACAGAGATGGCAGGACCGATTCTCGTCTGAAGAGGTCTGCTTTCTTAAACACTGGAAGAGCAGATGATAGAAGCCTTAGTTCGAGAGGAAGCATTCTAGAATTCAAGACCAGCCCCTGTGCCAAAGTCAAGGTGTCCTGGAAGTCACTGTATTGTCAGAGCCAAACCTTGTGGTTGCTACAGATTTGTTCTGTTTGAGTTATTTACATTCCCAGTCTCTGTGGCAGCCCAGAGCTGCACCTGACTCTCAAGTCCTTGGAGTTGGGGGGACCTAATGCAGGGATAGGGCTGAGGGCAGTGATGACGGGGATGGCCTCTGTGGTTGGGGCACAACATGGTTTCTCCCCACAGCAGCCCTTACTTAGTATGGGAAGGGAAAGATAGACTGGGGTCCGTGGGGTAGGACACTGTCATTCTCCCATCCATTCCTCTTATTTTCATTCATTTATTGATCCACTCAACAAATATTTAACTGTCACCTGCTCTGTGCAAGGCTTTGGGCTAGGAACTGGAGAAAGGCAGCAGGCATACAGTCTACTCTCCCCAGCATGAGCTGTCAGAGGAGCCTGTGGTGGGGGCAGCAGTGTGAGTCACATGTGAAGAGCTGTGAGAACTCAGAATTGAGTCAGACGGCTTGGGGTGGGGAGTGGCCAAGCCTTTTTGAGGGAGGTGACAGGCAGGCCGGGGACAAGCTGACTGAGTGCACCAGCAGACAAGGGAGGGACTGAGGCTAGAAATGGATGGGAGGCAGCAAGAGGGACCCTGGGCCCTGGCAGGAGCAGACCGACGTGGTGGTGGGGCCAGGCCATGAGGACTCGTCCTGAGGAATAGAGCCATGGAAGCTTCTAGACTGGGAGTACATGGTAGCGCAGTTAGTGCTCTGTTCTAACAGTGTCCAGGGAAGCAAAGGGTGGACGAATTTGAGGAAATTCAGGATGTGAAATCAGCAGGAACTGTGGGAAGGAAAACTGGGGTGGGGGGCAGGCAAGGACAAACCCAGTGCTCCGGCCCGAGGCCATGAAGGGTTTTGGGCTGGTCAGGTTGACAATGAGTCCTGTTTGGGGACATCAAGGCAGCCATGTGCAGCATTGAGTAGGGTACAGAAGGGACCAGAAGTCAGGCCACACCGACCTCAGCACCAGTGCGAGCCTGAGGGAGGGTCTGACCCCAAGGTCCGACCATCAGAGGAAGAAGGAAATGTCGGGGCAAAAAATGCAGCTCTCCCATTGCAAGAGAGCAGAGAGAAAGACAGACTGCAGGAAGCTGTGAGCTTGCATGTCTCTCCTGTCATTTCCTTTTCTTTGCCCTCTTTTCTTTTCCCTATAAAAGAAGACAGCAGGCATATCCCTGCTGACACCAATAGGTAGGGGCCTAATGCCCTCACCCCCCCAGCCTGGGACAGGACCCCAGGGCAAGCGAAGACCCTCCTGCACCACCTGTGTCTGTGAGGTGCTGCTTCCCACCTGAGAGCACTGGGGCCACCAGCGCTGGAAACACATCAAGGAGGAGGAGGGAGACTGAGGCTTGGGGAGGAGGAACGAAACTCCTGCTGGAGAGTGAGCACCTCCCCTAGCATCAGCATGTTTCAAAAATATCAGAGCCGACAGGAGTAATTGCCCCGCACACACGCTCAGGAAAATGAGGGAGACCAGGCAGTGACTGGCTGCCCGGACACTGTAGTGCACAGCATCAGGGTTGCTATCTCCGTAGGGTCCTGAGGCATCTCAGGAAATGCCTGATTTCCCATTCTTCAATTATTTTCCAAAATTTCATTTATTTTATTCGTTCTTATGATGTGTGTGTATTTTTCTGTTCCAGCTGATAAATATCCTTTTGACATGTTTTCAAAGCCTTTATATGCAAAATGGCAAAATTAAGTAAAATAAGCATGTTCAGCTCTCACTATACATTCTGCAGATACAGCCAGAAGTCTGTGCTTCAGGTGAATTGGAATTTGGTACTAAAATATCACACTCTCCCAAGACACACATTTGGCATGCAAGGGCTCGGTGAGTTTCTGTCAGAAGCTGAGTGGCCAAGAGGAAGAACTGGGCAGCATGTGTTTTGTCCTACTGTTAGGTCTGGAGAATTGCTAGGTCAGTAGGCCAGTGAGCTGAACTGGCGCCACGGATAAGATGAAAAGAATTGCACAGAGGTTAGATTAGGAAAAATGTTTATTTAGAAAGTAGATTAGAGAGAGAGAGAGAGAGAGAAAGAGAGAGAGAGGAAATTCACCTCCCCAGCATAAGGGAGGGGGCCAAAGCTTCAGGAAATATGGCCATGGCTGCTTAAGCTTGTATGCTTCTTAAAGCTTTTCTTTGATGGGGCAGGTCGTTAAGGTGATTGGATGGTGGTCTGTTTTACCTCATCACTAAGGGGCAGATAAGCACAGGTACTGCTGCAACAAGGGGCAGATAAGCACAGGTACTGCTGCAACGTGATGATGGAGGTCTGTTTGTGTCATGTAGCTCACGAAGGGCTACTTTATGTGATAGAGTCTACCTGTGTCATGTAGGTCACAAAGGGCTGCTTACAATAGATTAGATCATCTTGGTTCTTTATGGCTGAAGGAAACTTGGAATAGAAAAGTAACCAGTACAAAGCAGGCTTGCAGGGTGGGGAGGGGCAGTTGTAAGATAGCTATCAATAGCTATCTGTGGGAAACTGGTTCTTTCCTTGGCTAATGATTAGAGGGTAAATTAAAGTGAACAGCTAAAAAAACATGACAGAACTAGGCAGTGTTAAAATGGCTGTTCTTTGGTTATATTGACTCCATTTTGGTCTTTTATTCATTCACCTACCAGTTCACCCTTCTCTGTGAAGGATGTGGAGGATGCGTGGGCCCATCCTCCCTCTCTCTGTTTCTGTCTCTCTCTCTCAACAAAACATTCTGGCATCATTTCTGGCACCTCCTGACTGCTTCTGTTCCTACAGCTGACCAGTTCTCCCCATTCACAGCATCCTGGCCCACCCTAGTCTCTTACTGCCCTTGAAAGGCGACTGACAGTGACAACGTGTTACAGCCTTTGAGAGGCCACAGGTTCCACATCAGAAAGGACCCTCCTTTCTGGATTTTGGCTTCATACCCAGAAGCACAGGCTTTGGGAGAGAATCAAGTCCAAGTCTTACCAGTTGCTAAGAAAGCTTGCCAGCATCAACAGTGCAGGATGCTTTCTGATACATGTTTCTTATTCAGCCTTTCAGGTTGCCCCAGAGCAAAGAAGAGTGGTATCAGGATAGCACAAAGCAAAGAAGATAAAGAAGATCAAGAGCCAATTAGGTATGAGGGCCTGTTTGGCCAAGACGAGTGGCAGGGCTGCCAGTATGGGGAATAAATATTCAAGAGAAGCAAGTGCACATCAACAATAAAAAGAGGTCCAGGTCTTAGTGAGCACCTTTGAGATTTCAACCAACTGCAGTCAGATAACTGACACCGAAAATCAAATCACTTCTGCTAATTGGCCAGAAAGTCCCGGATGCTATCCAGCAATAAACTGATAACCATCCACCTGATGCTCTCAGTAACCAGAACCACAAAAAACTTCCCTCTGCCCATGGCAGAAAAAACAGCTGAGTTTACTAGGAAAGGCAACTTTGGGAAAGTTCCTGAAGGTACTAAATATACCCTCCTGAGTGAATGTTTTGCTGAGAGTCTGGCTTATAACAATTGTTTAGTTCTACAGTGCCTGGTTCTAAGGCAGGACTGGAGACAGGGCAGGCCTGGGCTTTGAGCCTGGGAGATGTTACCCTGCCACTCAAGGGGTAATCTGTCCCCATCCCAATGCCTGGGGTGCCTGGACCTCAAAACCCACACTGTAAACCCAATGCAGCCTCCGGAAATTGTAATCTCACACAATCTCTTTGGAGAAAAGTTTTAATTAAAACAAAATAAACATGAGTTAGAGCATAAATTATTAAAATAAGTTAAGATTTATCAAAATACATAGGTCATACAAATTCTGTAGAATGTAAACTTGGCTGTTAAACAAACACCAAACAGACAAACCCGCTGTTTTGGGCATGTGAGGAGCACTCAAGCCAGCCCTCCCCTCCTCCAAGGTGGTCTCTTTCCTGGCTATGATTCACCCCTCTGCATAAACTATCCTGGAGCCCCAGGATTTACCTGCAGCCGGTGTACCCCCCCGCCCCCGCCTCTGTGCCTGCCCTATCCAGGGAGCCTTCTGTGTTATCTTTGCAGCTTAAAATCTTGTCTAGCAGGAACGGCATTTTATGACATCCAGAGAATACAGCCAAACAAACAAATGTTTTCTAGCTCTTGAGAAGAGCATAAGACAGCCTTTTAAAAAAGGATCCCACAAGGTCTCATTGACTTTGCATTTTTTCCACCAGAAAAGCCATGGTTCTGCCCCAAAGAGGTGTCTTCAAACCAATGCCCATGTGTCACAGGTTGCAACTGCCTAAGCAGGTCTTTCTCATACTCAGGGCCCATCATTCTTCACCCAGCACAGACATTTTATTCCAGAAAAACCTTCCATCCACTATGAAATGTCTCTCTGCACGGACGAAATATTTAATTGTTCCACTAGGTGGTGTCTTGCAATGATTTTTTCTTTCTTTCTTTTCCCTTTGCCCAGCAGAACATTATGGTTCTTTTTTTCTTCATGTCGGGTTATTTTGACTTTGTGATAGAGGTCACCAGGTCTGTGGTGGCAAGACATAAAGTGCATCCCCTCTGTCTGTGGTCCAGGTGTCCAGTCCCCGGCTGCGACGGTCAGGGCCACATCACGGGGAAGTATGCCTCGCACCGCAGCGCCTCAGGGTGTCCCTTGGCGGCCAAGAGGCAGAAGGATGGGTACCTCAATGGCTCCCAGTTCTCCTGGAAGTCAGTCAAGACGGAAGGCATGTCCTGCCCCACGCCAGGGTGCGACGGGTCCGGGCACGTCAGCGGCAGCTTCCTCACACATCGGAGGTGAGTGGTCACTGTCGGTGGGGTCCTGACTTGGGCTCATCCACCAGGGGCTCTCTAGTGTGGCTGGTTATGATGGGAGCAGGTTTCAGCTTCCTCGTCGTCATCACCTGCGTTTACAAAGAGATGGCTGAAAACTCGCACACCAAACTAAGGCAGCCTAGAGGGTGGGAAAAGATGAATAAAATCTTAGGTTTATTTTGAAGAGCACAATCTCCTTCAACCCTACATATTAGGCAGTGATTTTCCTTTTTTAAGAAAAATTCAGAATCCACTTCACACACACACGGATACCTGTAGATTTGGTTATTTATCCTGCCTGAAGTTCACAAGAGACCCCACCTGGGGAAGAGGACTGTATCTGGCATGGCAGCCTCTTGTGAATGCACCAAAGCTAATGAGAACATTTCTAAAAGATCCATTCAATCTCATAAATTTTTATTTGTTTAATTCAAAAAGAAATATATGAAATTAGAGTCTTAGTAGAGGCCTGTTGTGTTTCGTGCAAGTTGGACTCTCTCTGAAGGAATAATGGGCCTGTGGTGGAAACTGACACAATCCATTACATTTCACGGATGCAGGGTTGGAGAGGACATGAGGGGAAAATCCGGAATCCCAGGCATGATGCAAAGGCCATGCCCTTTGGGGAGATTTTGCCACAGTTCCCTTTCTGCTGCTCTATCCTGCCTCTTTCTGCAGAAATCACACACTCATCTCTAATCTATCTATGAAACCATCTCAAATGCAGAGTGAACAAACGTTGACATGCAAAGGAAAAGGAAAAAAGGCATTTTTAGAAATATGTGGCACTAAGCCTTCAAATTTTTTAAGGAAGCTTCTTTTCAAGTATTAAAAAATTTCTACTCAGGTAGAAAATTCAAATGATATAAATGAATTTAACAAGAAAAATGGAATGACCTTTCCCTGGCCTGATCTCTCCCCTCCTTCCCCAAAGGCAGCAGTTCCTGTCTTCTTTCAGAAATTGTCCCTGAGCAGAAGCAATCACACAATGGTGCAGAGACATCCACAAACACCACGTTGCCCTGCACCAGGGGCTCCCCTTTCTATACACACAGATCCCTGCATAAGGGAGGCCTTGTCTGTTTACCAGGACACCCCAGGCCAGAGCAGGTGGGGGCAGGGCTTCCTGAGTGGATAGATTCCTTCCCCCAGCAGCAAGGCAGCACTCTCCCCATCTCCTTTCTAGGTTGACTATTACAAAGAATTCCATGTATAACCACATGTCCTTGGGCAACCGTACCTTCAGGTTACATTCCTGGAAGCCAGAATGCTAGTTTTTAAATTTTGACTGGGCCAAATGCCCCCACCCTCACCAAAAAGTTTCTACTTCCCCAAACTTTGGCTATTAATAAAATGTTTTAAAACTCTTTAAAACCCTTCCCATCGGACATGTGAGTAAGGGTTTATAAGATTTTCTAATCTGATGCAAACAAAAGCAGTTCCATTCCCTCATGGAAGCATTCTTGGGTTGGGGTAAAACTAAGCTCTCTGCAGAGGCATTGTACTTCAGAGAAAGCTTTCCTTGTGCTTCGATTTTATCCATTTTATTTTAGGAAACCAAGGTCAGGTGCCGATATGTTGTCTTTACACCTGTCTCCTAGCCTTGGTTGGATCGATGTATTGAGGTCAAGAACACAGCCATCTGTTAGGAAACCGCATCTTGCAGTTTCTTTAGGAGGGGAGAGCTCCCAGCTCTGGAGCCACAGAACTGAGGAGTAGAACCCTGTTTCTCCCTAACCCCTCCCAAATGCCAAATATGTGTCTCTGCTGTTAGGCCTTCACCCCACATGCCTCGGCTCACTCTCTCGCCAACTTCACCTCTGTTTCCGCCCTTCCCTGCTTCTTTTCTCCAAAGGCACGCATCTCCCTGGGGCTCTGGACGAGAGTGGAAAGGCATGCATGCACTGTCTAGACAGGCTGATAGAATCTTACAGGTCCATATTACTCAATTTGCTACACCAGAAGCTCTCTTCTCTAGAAATCTGCAGGCCACTCATTCCACGTTCACTTGGTGGCTGCCCACCCATGCCTCAGGGCTTGGCAGGATCACTCTTTCAAGGTCCCAGGTAACAGAAATGACCCCAGCTTCCTTTGCTCCCCGCCCAGCCTGGAGGACCACAGCTTATGCTGGAAAAGGCCTGCGGTCCCAACCTTGGGCATTAGTATCCAACACAGGAAGTGGAAGAAGGAAGGAATCTCATGTCCTCAGTTGCAGTACCTGTTAGATGTTCTACCTTGGATGGGTAGAACAATGTGGAGATCTTAACACTTGTAAAGGCTGAATCAGAACTCTCTGAACTACTAGCTTCAGGGACCTCTGAGGAGGAAAAGGGACATGGATGTGTGCCACCGTGTTCTGGACACATTGTCAGGTCACTGACACTGTGTGGAGCTTGAGTGTCTATGTGTGAAAGGAAAGCCCAGGGCAGAGGCATGTATGGGAAGGGATCATCCAGACCCAGTGGACCTGTGTTTAGTTTGGTTTTGATAATTTCGGTAAAATATACATAACATGAAATTTACCATCTTAGCCATTTTCAGGTGTATGGTTCAGTAGTATTAAGTATACATATGATCCCTGACTTAGGAGTTTTCCATTTTATAACAGTGCGAAAGCAATATACATTCAACAGAAACCATGCTTTGAGTATCCATACAATCACTCTGATTTTAATTTTCAATACAGTATTAAATAGATTACATAGATATGCAACATATTATGATAAAACAGGCTTTGTGGCAGATGACTTTGCCCAACTATGGGCTAATGTAGGTGTTCTAAGCATGTTAAGATAGGCTTGGCTAAGCTGTGATGTTTAGTAGAGGTATTCAATGCATTTTTGACTTACAGTATTTTCAACTTACAGCATTTCTCATTTAAGATGGGCTCCTCAGGTTGTAATGCCATCAAGAATTAAGGAGCATCTGAATTCACATGGCTCTCTGACCGATCCTCTAGAACTGTTTTATCATCTCATAGTGAAACTCTGTCCCGTTACACACTAACTCTGCCTTTTTCCTCCCCAGCCCCTGACAATCACCATTTCACTTTCTGTCCCTTGAATATGATGACTCTAGGAACCTCCTACAGTGAAATCGTGCAGGACTGTCCTTTTGTGACTGGCCTGTTTCACTTAGTGCAATGTCCTTAATGTTCATTTATGTTTCAGCATGTGTCAGAATTCCCTTCCTTTTGAAGACCGAAGGATATAATATCCATTGCATGTTGACTGTGGTTTTTATCTGCTGAACAAGTTCTCATCTATTTTATTTGGTAGGCAAAGTATTAGTTTTTGAAAGTGTAACAATATTCATATTAGGCAAGAATATAGCTATACATATGGAAATCAAGTCCATGACTTGCCCAGATTGCCTGGGGCCGACTGGTAGTTTTCCCAAACTTTGAAGGCCTGGTTAGAAGGAACTTCCCAAAAGACACCATCGGTATGTTGAGACCTAGGCTCCCTGGACATCTCACCTCTATGGAAACAAACAGCTTTCAGAATCAGAAGCAAAGACTAGACTGAAACAAAAATTGCCTGTTTTATTTTTCCTTTTCCCCAAACTGACAATCTAGTTAGATGATAAAGAATTGCTTTCAAGCAGGTGCCAGATATAAAGAGTAGACAAAGCAGAAACAAATGTCCACGGTTTCAGGCCCTGGTGGCACGCCCAGCCCAGGGTCTTAGACCCAACAGGAGCCTCTGAGTATCTGCACACTTTGCTGAGAAATTGTTTCCATTTTATTTCACAGTAAGTACTGGAGCAATCAATGTTCTTTCTGCATCTGAGGTATTGGACAGAAGGATCTCTTTTCCAGTCCCGGTTTCCTGAGCTACGTCATATCTGAACAAAGGAAAGCTGATATAAAAGGAATAGAAAATGTTTGTCTTTAGGGTTGGCTTGACCTCTCTAGAAAAGCAGTGCTTAAAATTAAAAATCAGTCCTTCAAACCCAGATGCTTTCTTACAGACATCAGACACACATTTCTACTGAGGCATGCCACTGAGATTCAACTAGTTAAAAAAGATCAAAGTTCCCTTGTTATCTTAACTATAGACAGCATGCTTGAAAACACATGCCCTTCATGGCACATTCACTTCTGCTGTTTCTCAAGTGTCGGAGAGTTAAGATCATTCCCACCAGGGGACTTATCCCAAAGGGTAGCCAAGGGACACCTGTCAACCAGCACATCAGAGAGTCACAGCTGAGTCCTCATCAGGGCTAGTGGCAGAGTCAAAGTGTCCACCTACATCTTGAGGACAAATGTCAGCTTCTGAGCACATGGACACTTGCTGCCTATCACCTTTTGAATGGATGTAATTTTGTGATCATAAAAGCAATTAAGACAAGATTTTTAGGTCAGGCATAAAAGGCCCATCCTTCCCAGAAACAAATCAAAAAGCTCAGGAAGGAAGAGATAATTAGATAATTCTATTAGAATTAGATAATTCTATAATGATAGTTAGAATTCAGGATAGAAGGTATACATTTTATACAGGAGGCAGTGGAAGTACGAGAATATTCCTCAGCCCCAGTGAATACAGGCTGAAGAGACAACATAGTTACAAACGAGGTGACAGCAAGGCCTGAGCATGGTACACATGGCCCATGCAGATCCATCCAGCAAGCGTTCTGATCACTTACTAAGACCATGTCACACACCAGATGCAGCAGAGTCTGAGGTGGTGGTAATAACTAAGACCTAGGCCTCAACTCCCCCAGCTCAGAACCTCATAGCAAAGGGATAGATTTACATAAGGCTAAGCCAATGGAAAAATGTCAGGTCAAGGGACAGAGTGCAATGCCATGAGAGAGACTGATCTTAGACTTGGAGAAATCTGAAAAAACGTCATAGGAAATTGAGACCTGTTGAGTGTATTCCCAAGGAGCTATCAGTCTGCAACACACATCTCTCCCCTGAGCTCCCAGCTGATGGGTCATTCATTCATTTCATTCTCTGGCACAAATGGACATAGCTTTAACAGCTTTGCCAATGTCTGTCAGTGTCTGGTTTACGAAGTTGAGTGCCATGGTCTGCTCTTTAGAGGAGAGGAAGAGAACATAGTCTAGAGGATACTGTGAATTGATAGAAAGGATATTACAATGCACCAAGGTAGTACCAGGATAGAAATCAAGAAATAGAGGAGACTCATCCCATCTAGATGGGTAAACAGGGCAGGATCCCTCCAAAAGCAAGATTAAAACTAGATATCGAAGGAAGAGATGCAGTTCACCACAGGGAAGAACACTGCATAGGTGGAGCATAGAGTGTGTTCCCATGCATCATCATGGTGGTCAGGTGGGAGAGAGCTAGAAAGAACTCAGGTAGGAACAGGCAGGCAAGCCAAGCAGTTCCCAGGGGCCTGGGGAGAAATGGTGGTAGCCAGATATTTTACATGGTAGGAAGAGCAGAAGATCAGAGAGATGTTTCAGAAGCAAAAGCAGCAGGGCCCAGTGGGTAAGTGTGTGTGTGTGGGGGGGGGGCAGTTGTCCACAGCATTAGCAGCAGTGTGGATGGTGAGGCTGTAAGTCAAGAATGCAGGGAAAGAGTTCAGCTTTGACAAAGGTGAGCACCTTAGTCTGCTTGGGCTGTCATAACAGAACACCACAGCCCGGCGACTTAAACAACACACATTTGTTGTCTCACATTCTGGAGGCTGGAAGACCGAGATCAAGGTTCCAGCTTACTTGGTTTCTGGGGGAGGTCCTCTTCCTGGCTTGCAGATGGCCACCTTCTCTCTGTGTCCTCACATGGCAGAGAGAGAGCTTGAGCTCTGCTGTCTCTTCTTGTATGACACTCATTCCACCAGATCAGGGCCCCACCCATGACTTCATTTAACCTGAATTACTCCCTTAAAGGGCCCATACAGATGCAGCCACATGGGAGGTTAGGAATGGAACACATTCAGACCATAAAAGTGGGGGAAAGTAACTATTTCATTTAAAATATGTTAGTCTGAAATTTTGTGGAACTTTAAAGTAGAATTCTCCACAGACAGCTGGAAATGGCGTTGGGAGAAGACCCCTAGATACAACAGCATAGGAATCGGCACCATCTAGGTCACACTCAGCCATGCAGGTGTGCCTCCAGACCAGGGATCGAATGAGAAGAGCATCGACCGAGATACCACCAGGAAGCATGAACTGGAACAGCAGGTGGGCAGGGTGAGGCCATGGAGAAGAAGAGGTGCCACAGGCAGTGTTAACAGAATCAGGTGCCATGATATGACAGAGAAAAATACAGTCAACAGTAGGAAATGTGGCATGGAGGACAGTGAGTCAGAAGTTCAAAATGATTGCTGTTGGTTGGACATGGTGGCTCATGCCTATAATCTCAGCACTCTGGGAGGATGAGGTAAGAATATTTCTTGAGCCCAGGGGTTTGAGACCAGCCTGAGAAACTTAGTGAGACTTTGTCTCTACAAAAAAAATCAAAATATTAGCTGGGTGTGATGGAGTGTGCCTGTAGTCCCAGCTACTCAGGAGCTGAGGCGGAAGGATCCCCTGAGCCCATGAGGTCGAGACTGTAGTGACCTCAAGTCATGATCATGTCACTGCACTCAGTCTGGGTTACAGAGTAAGACTGACTCAAAAAAAAAAAGGAAAATATCATCGGGCTCTAAACTTAGGGTGGCCTTGGCCTTGGGACTCAGCAGAGACATTTCATTCATGGAGAGTTTGGGAAGGGATGAGGCACCAGAGCTAGACTGAGAGAGGTCAAAGGTCAGATGGAAGGTGTCAAGATGGTCACAGAAGATGTAACTCATTGTTCACGAAGTGTAGTTGAGAAGGGGAGGAATGACTTACAGCGAGAAAAGGGAGGGGGAATGAGGGAGGACTTTCTAGGAAGAGAGGAAAGCAGGTGTCTATTGTCTGAAGAGAAGCAGGAGAAAGAAAGCAGCCAAAGGAACAGAAGGGGTCAGAGGGACCAAATGGAGCCTGATCTTGGTGGAAGTTAGAAAGTCAAAGGTAAGCAGGATGAGTGTGGACGGAACTGCACCAGGAAGTGGGGGCCAAGGAGTGAAGTCCCCTCTAAACAGGGATTTCATCATGTCATTCAAATGTGACCTTGCTCAACAGCTGAGAGTGAGCAGGGCATCTGAGGCAAGGCCTTATGGGCGTGGTAGTCTGGGGTCACCTTCAGGAGAGAACTCAAAGGGAATTCCAGTGATGCCATGAGCCTGCAGGAAACTAGACCAGGTGTCGTTCGCTAAAGGGAGGGTAGCGCTCGTCTCCTGACACTCAGCCATCGAAGTGTGGAGAAGAGAGCCCTGGAGACGCAGGTGCCTGTGGGGGCAGATGGCCAAGGGCGTTAGCAACCAAGGGGCAGTGGAATGCGGAGGATTCCTTGTGAGAAGCAAGCAGGCAGGGAGGACACTGCCGTGAGGAGGTTAAGTTACAGAGCTATTCGTGCTGTGCATTCCTGGTGCTTTGCCACCAGCCTTGCCCCTGGCTCCGGGAGCATCTTCTTGGCCATTCTGAGCTGCCAAATGTGTCCTTGGCCACGTGCCCTCTGCATCGTGGTGTGTCACACCTGTGTGCCTCCCCGTCACCGAGAACACCCTTTCCTCCATCTCCCCATCTGCCTCCTTATCCTCAAAAGAATGTTAGCTGCAACTTTTTAAGGCTTGCTATGTGCCAAGCAGAGTTCTGACCACCTTAGTGTATTAACCCTTAGTCCTCATACAACCCAACAAAATAGGTTATAATTATCCCTGTTTTAAAGATTAAGACACTGTGGCAAAGAGAAGTTGAGTAACAGCCCAAGGTCCTGTAGTCTGTAAGTGGCAGAGCCAGGTTCAGGTCCAGGCAGCCCGTCTGGCCCACTGCTGAGACCTTCTCTTCTGTGCTATCCGTTTCCTTGGTGACTGGTCACTTTCACCAAATCTTCCTCTCTCCAAGCAGAGCGTGCCTTCCCTTTGCCCTATACCAGGTCACCTCAGTCTCGTCACAGTCCCCTACAATGTCTGCCTGTATGGATGCGACCATTGCTTACTTTCCTGCTTACCATGGTGCCTCACTTGGTCGCTGCACATAACAGCATTTAAGAACTGTTTCCAAGTCGGGCTCGGTGGCTCAGCCTGTAATCCCATGCCTTTGGGAGGCTGAGGTGAGTGTATGGCCTGAGCCCACGGGTTCGAGACCCGCCTGGGCAGCAAGACCTCATCTCTACAATAAATCAAAAAACCAGCCGGGCGTGGTAGCACATGCCGGTAATTCCGGCTACTCAGAAGGCTGAGGAGGAAGGATTGCCGGAGCCCAGCAGGTCGAGGCTGCGGTGGCCGGGAGCGGCCACTGCACTCCAGTCTGGGCGACCGAGTGAGAGTCCAACTGAAAAAAAAAAAAAGAACTGTTTCCACGCATCTGTGACACAATGCATTTTTTAAGAAGAGTTTCAAGTCTGTATTTAAAATAGAAAGCAATTTACTGTGCAGATTTGAGAAACCTGGGACCTAGCAGCAGACTGGTGTGCTTCACCACATGTGTAGAAGGGTCCAGGACCCAGGCTAGTGGAACAGAAGGAGCTGGGTAGAAAGGAGGGAGGGAGGAGGCTGGGAAATGCTCTGCCCGGGTCTGAGAAGACCTCAGAGGTGACAGGCTCAACTCCTTTGTTCATGGAAGACCTTGGCCAGGTTCTGGGTGGGAGTGCCAGTGCTTAGCACAAGGGCCATGCACATGGTAGGTCCAATACATGCAGGGACTGTACAGACTGTAGAAAGGTAGTGGGGATAAGGGGGCTTCTTCAACTGTTGAGCCCGCTCCTTTGAATGTAAACCTACCGAACATACTTTACCATCACCCTAGCTCTTACTCCACTTAAGTAAGTTTAGAAAAATTCCCCAAAATTAAAGTTCACTGATGCTAACTCTGAAAAGCAAATATTTTAGAAGTAGCTCCTATCTTTTGTAGGGCCTTGACCAGCATAAGCTTTATTTCAAGTCACTTCCTAAACCCCCTTAAACCTTTTCTGTCTGGACCATGTGAAGTAATCTATTTTTAGTTTCTCTGTAGTTTGTTATAAATGAGAACATAGCCTCTTGAGGGGGAGGGTGTGTTTGTTTTGCTTAATATTTCCCAAGAAAATTGTTGCAAAAATAAGTCACCATATCAAGTACTTACTATGTGAGTCATTTTTTAAATCAATCATCTAATGTAATGTAAGATTAGCTAGGATAGGCTAGCTGCCATAACAAATAGAACCAAAACTGGCTCCAGCGAGTCCAGGTTTATTCTTGCTCATACAACAGCACTGGACAGGAAGTCGAGAGAGAAGGACTCTGGTGTCTTCATCAGCTCTTCCAACAGCAGTTTTCATTCCACAGCCAGAGAGAAAAGAACAGAGAGGGTCCCAAGGGGGAGGTGTTGAGGTCCACACAGCTCACTTATTTCTCATTCCATGGGTAGAAACCAACCCCACAGCATCACCTAATGCAGGGAAAGATGGGAATGCAGTCTACCCTTGAGCCCAAGAAGGGAGGAAACCTGTATGCTGCCTTGCCTCTCCCAGATGCTGCATAGCCATAGCTTATTTTATTGTATTGTTTTCTTTTTTTTTTTTTTGGTCAGAGTCTCACTCTGTTGTCCAGGCTAGAGTGCAGTGGCACACTCACAGCCACCCCAGTGTCAACCTGCTGGGTGCCAGCCCTCCTTCCACCTTAGTCTTCCAAGTAGCCAGAACTACAGGCACGCACTGCCTTGCCTAATTAATTTCTTTTTTTATTGTAGAGACACGAGGTCTCGCCAAGTTGCCCGGGTTGGTCTTGAACCCGTACGTGCAGGCAATCCACTTGCCTCGGCTTCCCAAAGTGCTGGGATTGCAGGCTGAGCCACCGAGCCTGGCCGTAGCCATAGCTAGTAGCTAACATTCAACCCAATGTGTGGGGCAGATGGCTGAGGACTCCATGTGGGAAGCAGGGTTCGGGACAGGCAAGGAGGATGTGGTGAGGAGGCTCCAAGTGCCCTGAGATCTACAGAGTTAGTATTCTGGGGATGAGGAAACTAACCCAGAGAGAGCAAGTCACTTCCCTGAGCGCACCGGTCATACGCAGAAAAACTGGGACTTGCCTGACGACTGCTGGGCCTCATTCATGGGCCAAAAGTGTCATGCCCACCTTCATGCATCCACAAGGTCTAGCACAGGACTCTCACGGACAGGCATTCAATGACGGCATGCAGGCTTCTTCCAGGCTTCTGTTTCTGTCTCAGAAGAGATCACTGGCTGGTCTCTGGAAACAGGGGGGAAGACAAAGTGGGGAGATCCCCCAGCTGTCCTCGCTACTTGCGTGCCCACTGCCCTTGGCTCCATGAAGATGCTTCCATGTCTTCCAGTTGCATGGAAGGGTAGGGTGCTCACTCTCCCTATTATGGATAAGAACTAGCCAGTCACCCTGTCCAGAGGCCACACACGTGGACAGAGGACACTGAGGAGGTTCCAGTTCCTCTTAACTCAAGACGTTCTCTGATGATAAATCTGAATTCCACAACATCAAGGAATGCACATGTCTAGCAACTCTGGTCCCCACTGCAGATGAATTCTGGGACATAGTTACCTCGGGGACCGCCTCCCTGGACTCTCTGAGGGCCTCCTTGAACACTCGCCCTCCCCCAGCAAGGATTTCTCTCCCTTGCCCTGTCTGCAGCGTCTTCTGCCAGCTGGGCAGAGGGTGGGGAGAATGAGGAGGGCATTGCCAGGGGCTCCTCCAGACCCTGTGGTAGCTTCTGCTTAGCCCAAGTGTTTTTATAGAGTCACACTTTGTTTCACAACACCAGAAGAGAGGTTTCCTAAGCGCAAGGTCTCTCAGTGAACTGCAGGAGGGGAGGGGAAGATGGGCCCATCCAGGAGTCAAGGCACTGCCTTTCCATCTAGGACCAAACTGTGTGCTGCATCAGGGTGTTTGCTGGGTTCCAGCTCCTGGGAAGTCCCTGAACCCCCATTTCAGGCAAGCAGCCTTCATCATCAACCCTTTTGCTGTCTAACCAGGTTGCCATGTCGAGGGGAAAAGAGAGAGAAAGTCTCAGTGCTTTGTCAGAGTCTCCGGTACATTTGTTTTGTTGCCAAAGAATGCTGGGATCCATCCTGAGCCCTGCAGAGCTATCCTCTATAGAGAGCGCTGGGATGTCCCTGGGGAAGGGTTCCCTGTCCCCACTTCACTGCTAGCATAATCGGCTGTATTAGTCCCATGATTTTATGAGAAAGTCTTCGGGAGAGTTGATTTTGCTGCCCTTTGGTGTCAGGCTCCCTGCTCTGTGCCAGGGCCAGATGCAACCTCTGCACTGCCTCCTGAAAGCACCTCCAGTGTTCTGCTTCTTTTATTTTAGTTTTTGATAGGAAGCAGTTGGGAGGGAAAAAGTCAGATGCAACATCTGTCTCGAACTGTGAATCCCGAAGGGCCCCAGGAAAAGTTGGAAGAGAAAGGTGACATCTGTTAGACCTCCGCCTGAAACAACAGAGCATTTTGGCATGTTCCCATGAGGGCGGGACACAACCACATTTGATTTGGGATGAAACTTCTCCCTCTGAAGCATTTTCACATTTGCCACCTCACCCTGCTCTCCCCAGGGCCTGGTAAGGTGTCAGCTTCAGCAGATCTGGCACACCAGAATTGGACAGGAAAGTCACCAACCAAACAGCTTCAACCCACACCTCTCCTTACCAGGCTGACCCACATGAGGCCTCTGTTGGGCCTTCGCAGGCTGAAAGCATGAGGCGTCGGGTACCATCCTCGCTGGGGCTCACAGTTCACCACAAAGCTCATTCAGCTACTTGGCAGAACTCAGTGCCTCAAGCTGTTAGCATCCACAGCCAACTTTCTCGCTGGCTGTTGGCCAGAGCCACTGTCAGCTGATGGAGGACCCTAGGTCCTGGCCACATACCCCTTTACCCCTTAATAGCTGATATGCGGGCTCCTATGACGTTGCAATAGCAATTCCCAGCATATTCACAGGCCAATCCACACCCATCAGAAGGAGACACACAGTGCAGATGCACCAGGGAAGGCTTGGGGCCACCTTGGGATTTCATTTGCTGCAAGGGTGTTATTTGGCCACTGGGCTAGGATCTTTGGAGAAGTAAAAATTTCAGTATAGCCTCTGTCCCCCCTATAAAGCTTAGCCTGTTATAATGTTATAGGAAAGACCAACACACAAACAAGAAATGAACAATACAAATTAACAAGGTCATTTTTATCTTCAGTACAAAGAAGGAGAATCTGACCTTTTAAAAGCTTCAAGGTCCTGTATGTGTATTAACCTCAAACAGACAAACAAAACAAAAAAATTTTGAATTCCTATAATTAGTGGGAGCTAAGACTAATTAAAATCTTTTGACCCCCTCCACATACTTTCTGATGAGCACAGTATCACTTTATTGTTAAGGGAATCGTAGAGAAATATTGCAGTGTTCAAATGTGTTGTAGTACAACGTAGACAGCATCTACAAGTATACCTATTTTCTGTAACTGACAAATCTGTCTTCCTCACCACCACATGGCAAGAACTTGATCTGAATAACCTAGGTCAGTTTGCTGCCTCCCCCTGTGTTTCCACCCCGGGTGTGCCTCATGGGGTGAGTCAGCAGCTCCTGGAGAGGTCCTTGTTCCTGTCCTGTCATCAGCCAAGTGAGTTGTCCCTTTATTTTCCCTGTGCCCCGATGTGAAGCCTCTCTGGATCCATCCAGTCCAGAAGAGGGAGGGAGTGGGGCACCTGAAGTCTTTTGCCAACTCCCTACTGTTCTCTAGTGAGAGAAAGGTCTGGTCTCAGACCACCCTGAGAAGCAGGGAACACCTTCAACATGATGCAGACTAGTTTGCTACACACACTCTACAGTCATTTCTCTTCTCCAGCTTCCCCTTCTCCTGTAGGCTCCTCTCAGGACCACCAACATCTAACTAAAACCCCTGTCCTCTTCTCTCCCTTCTCCTTCCCCTTTCCTGGAGATTCTTCAGCTGCTACTTTGATGCATGACGTATTCTTCCAAATCTACTGCTGATGCAGTTTCTTCTGTCTCTGGGATCTGGCACTCAAAAAACGAAGCCTTTGAAACTCAAAAGCCTTTTCTTTCTGATTTTCACCCAACAATGGTTCCTTAAGGCAGCAAAAGCTTCTTGTGCTAACAAAAATAGTGGTAAAGAAATAGGAAGAATAAAACATGCAGCAGCCAAGACACTGCTGAAATCTCACTTCCCACTCTTCTCTGAAGACTCCTTGCAAGGATCTGACCTCCTGAGTGCTGGGCAGCCCACGCCGGGAGGAGCCTGCCAGGCCAGTTTTCCCGGGCCAACTTTGCATGGCCAGATCAAAGCGCCACAGGCTGGACCCTGGGGGTCTCACAGGGCCCACGTAGTCCAAAAGTTTAGGACAACAGCAGGAATGTTTCCTCATCACAGATCCCCACAAAAATTAGTCAAAGATTGTGTGAGTCACCAAAGAGCCATACCCTCCATGCTGTGCAACAGGTTTAACAGAAAGGACCAAACAGCACTCTCTATTACCTAGTTCCAAATAAGGCCACATTCACGAGTAATGCAAGCCAGGACATCAGCATATCCTTTCAGGAGACACAATCAATCCACAAACAACCATAACCACCCAGCTACAACATCTTCTCCAGAAAAGAGCAAGGGACCTTAATCCTTCTAGGACTTCTGTCCCGCTCCAGGCTGCCTCTTTCTTTCTCCAGGCTTCATTCCTGCCCCATACCCCAACGAGAGTCCCCAGCAGACCACATCGTGCAGCACCATGCTCAGGACCTTCATCACCACTTGCAGAAATGCTTGCACAAATATCGTCTCAAGAACAGTTTCTTCTGCCGAGGTTTGCTCAAATGCAGAGGCCGACGCTGGCACATGCCTTTACCATCCCGGAGGCTGCCCTCTCTGGGATCTGAGCTCTCTCTCCAGGCCAGTGCTGACCTCTGACACATTCTGAGAGACACACTCTGTTCCATCAGCCTTCTAAGCACTCTGTAGTGGGAAGGAACATTCTGGGAACTGCATATTCCCCAGAGGTCAGAGCACTGTCCTGCTGTGCCAGGCACATGATTACCCAATCCTAGAAAGATGTAGAGCGAATATCTAATTGGATCTACTTGACAGCTTGTTGGAAGAATTAGATGGGGTCATGTATAAAAAATGCTTAGTGCAATGTCCGAAATGTGGTAATGTGTTTAATAAATCTAGCCTGCTTTATTAGCTACCATTTAAATTCCTTCTACAGGAAGAATCACTCTGTTTAGAATCTGAACTAAAAACAGCCCCCAGCCCTCGAGGAGAAAGCTTGGTACTTCTCCTGAAATGCCACCAAATGCCTCTCATGTCTTCTCCCTGAAGCCTAACTGTGGGGTGATACGACTTGTCCTTCACCCCCTCATCCTATGGGCCATTCTGTACAAAGGGGAAGGCCCCAGTCCACCCTGCCCGGTATGGTGGCCACTGGACACGAGAGGCTGCTAAACTCTGGAAGTTGGGCCCCTGAGAGGAACTGAGTTTTTTCACCACCCTGTTGACAGCGCAGGCCTGAACTCGCTGCCAGTTGTGGACAATCCTGCCAGGACTCAGCTGCACCACGGGCTGCTGTGGGAGTCTGACATGAGATTCACGGGGGCAGCACTTTGCGTTCCCTCCCAGGTCTGCCACTGAGGGGCTGCCCTCAGGGTATCAGCCACACCCTCTCTAGCCTGCTGCCCATGTCCTTCCTTCAAGACCACAGAGCGGAAGTCTGGAGCTAGGCTGGGTCAAGCTGAGTGCCCTGAGTGGAGGAGACAAGAGCCAGCCATGACCGCTGCAGCCACGACAACTGCAACTATGACAAGCATAACTGCCACGACTATGCCAACAATCACAGCTATAAGGCAATAACCATAACCATCACAACCATAACAACCGTGACAACTGAAACATTACCAGCTGGGAGGACCTGCTCGCTGTCCTGCCTGCCTCCCAGGCTGCACCGTCCTGTGAGTCGTCACCGCAGATGTCTCCTCATTTATCATGTTTCCTCCCACGTGCCGATGCCATTGGAAGTAACTCAGGGCAAAATTTCCTGTTCACAGAAGAGCTGGTATTCACATATTAAAAATAATGGGAAAACATTTGCATGAGAACCCAAGACTAACTATCAAAAGCGATGGTGTTCGTTTCCTAGGACTAGCCTAATAAATCATCCTGAAATTAGTGGCTTAAAAGAACACGAATGGATTCTCTCTCAGTTCTGGAGTCCAGGAGATAGAAATCCAGATGTCAAGGGCTGAGATCTTCTGAGGACTCTGGGGGAGATCATCCAGCTCTGGGGTGGGGGGCTCTTCAGTCTTCCTTGGTGCCTCCTGGCCCACAGACACATCATTCCAGTCTTTGCCTTTATTGTTACCTGGCCTTCTTCCCTCGCTCTGCGCACAAGTTTTCCTCCTCTTGTAAGCACACTAGTCATTTTGGATTTAAATTTCACCTTAACTTGATTCTATCTGTAAAGACCCTATTTCCAAATAAGTCCATATTCACTAGTAACACGAGTTAGGACATCACCATATCCTTTTGGGAGACACAATCAGTCCAAACAGTGATTCACACTAAGGTTAGCTCTGAATTTCCCAAGAGACAAAAAGGAGAAACTCTCATTGTCTATTAGGATTAAGCTCTATCGTCAGCAACATCCAGCCAAAAATGGAACACACAAGCAACCTGGGGGGCTGTGATGCTTCCAGACCACCAGGAGCTCAGATCATCTTTGTCTAGTTGCTTAGTCCTGACATTTGGGCACAGCAACTGGTGAGTGAAGAAGAGGGTAGGGTAGAGAGATAAAATAGGACTAGAACTAAGAAAAAGAGGAGCCAGGAATGTGACTAACATCCACAGAAAGAAGCTGGAGACTGAGGATGCAGCATCAGGGTGGATTTGAAAACAGGACGAGTTGGAGACCTTTAAGATGCCCTGCCACGGGACTTCTCCCAATAGAAGGGGAAGCTGGAACTGGGATGCTCTCGGCCAGGGAAAGCATCTGGAAGCAGAAGGGAGCTGTTGTATAGAAAACAGGAATATTAAGAGAAATGGTGAGGTCAACTGTAACCTTCTTTCTGTTTGGCTCCCAGACCCCAGCTGTGGCAAGTGGCTTCTCCTTCTCCTTAAAAAGCTAGAGAAAGCAAAAACATCTCTAGAAAGAGAAGCAGTTTTTTTAAAAACCTATAATCTGTCATAAGACAGAAAAAAATAGAAAGAATACGGAAATGTATTGCATTAAATCCAAGAATCCTTCAGAGAACAAGGAAGGTCTCTTCCAAAAAACTAAATGAAAAATAAATTCACTTAGAAAGTTAAAACTTAACTGAGCTCGGTGGCTCAGCCTGTAATTCCGCACTTTGGGAGGCAGAGGTGAGTGGATTGCCTGAGCCCGTGGGTTCAAGACCCGCCTGGGCAACTTGGCGAGACCTCATCTCTACAATAAATCAAAAAATTAGCTGGGCGTGGTAGCGCATGCCTGTAGTTCCAGCTATTTGGAAGGCTGAGGCGGAAGGATCGCCGGAGCCCAGCAGGTCGAGGCTGTGGTGGCCGGGAGCAGCCGCTGCACTCCAGTCTGGGCGACAGAGTGAGACTCCAACTCAAAAAAAAAAAAAAAAAATAGTAGAGAAGTAATTCTGGAGGTTTAACAATCAATTAATAGTAGTTTCTGAAGAAGTAGAGAGAAAAGTAGAGAGGGAGAAAATGGAAGAAAAAAAATTACCCAATGAAAAAATAAGAACAATCCCCAAGGCAAAGATCTGAGTTTTCAGATAGAAAAGTCTTTAGAGTGACCATGTGATGGTGGACAAGCTCTGGATCTGCCAGGGCCCCTCTGAAAAGCAGAACCAGAAGGAGACATGGAGAGATTGCAGAGAGGGTGCCAAAAAAAAGGTATACACAACTTAAGAAAGGAAAAAACTGTATTAAAATTGTAATTCTCAATATATATGGAAACAAAGATGAATACAAGTCACATTTGACTTCTGCGTTTACAAGAGGCACTCAAAGTGGTTGCCATCAGCATCCAGACACTTCTGATGATGGTGGACTAAAAGTAATCCACAGATAACATCTCTTAAAACGTGTACACATTTTTGAGCACCCCCAGTATATCTCTGTAGAATAGATGTATTACAAGGTACTGGCCTGCTCTACCTGGGGGCTGGCTGAGCTGCTGGGAATCGGTAAGGCGGACAGGTAGGGCAGGACCTTGCAGGCAGGAGCTGAAGTGGCATTCCACAAGCAGATGTCTTCTTCCTCAGGAAACCTCAGTTCTGTGTTTGAGGTCTTTCAACCATGTGGGTCAGGCCCACCCAGACTGCCAAGGATCATCTTCACTTGAAGCCAACCAATGACAGGCATTAACCCCTCTACAAAATACCTTCACAGCCACACTTAGATGAGTGTGTGAAGAGCAACTGGGTGCTGTGGACTCTCCAATCTGATACATAAAACGATCACACCCAACCACACAGAAGTTTATCATGAAATTTTGAAATCCTGGCATGGAGAGACTTGTGGTGGCAGGTGGGAGAAAAAAGGAACAAAGAGAAAAGTAATCTAAATGCTATACTCAACAGCAACATTGGGAACTAGAAACAAATAGAAAAATGCCGTCAACACTCAGGAAAATGACTGCCTACTGATTATTCCACACTCAGCCAAACTAGCAGTGGCGCGTAAAGGCAGAGGCCCCTCTAGTCCTTCTCCTCTCCTCTCTGGGTGGGAACTTGCTTCTGCACCCTTGCTGCTGGTGTCCCAGTCTGGCCTCCTTGGGGTCCCTCTCCAGTCCCTGGCTGGCATCCCCCCTCAGCAGGCGCTATCTATGCACCTGCCATAGTGAGCTCTCAACTGCAAACTCACTTACTGGGCAGATTACCGGAGCACACGCTTCCAATACTTTGTCGCACCCTGCAAGTCACATCTAGTCTCAACGAGGCAAGCAAGGTCTTCTGCCATCAGCCCTGCTCCTCCTTCCAGCCCTTTCTGCCAGCCCGTCCCTCAACTGCTCCACTGCACCCGGGGCCCAAATTCAAGGCTTGAGACACGCTGCTCGTGCTTCTTCCTGCCCGTCCACTGCTCCTCACCCCCTCCAACCAAATCCGTCCTTAAACACCTGCACAGACTCTGCCTCCCTCTGGTGTGTGCCATTATGTCATCAGATCACACGTATCCTTCTGAGGAGGGATGTGTTCCCAGGGATTTCTGTCCTTCCTGGACTGGCAGTCCCTCAAGGGCAGGGGCCCTGATGGAAGCATCTGTCGCTCACAGGTGAATGCAGAAAGGCTGTAGGAGGAAGAGTGGAGAGTGTGGAGGCTGGGGCAAGGAGGCCTGGCGGAGGTCTGGGTGGGAAGGCCTGGGTGTCAATCCAGCTTCGCACTGACAGGATGGCCTGGGGCAAGTTGACTACCTAGTGCCTCAGTTTTCTCCTTTGTAAAAAAGGATAGCAATAGCTTGTATGAGCAGAAGGCCAAGTCCTAGGAGCACGCCAGGA
This sequence comes from Carlito syrichta, assembly GCF_000164805.1. Classification (NCBI taxonomy): domain Eukaryota; kingdom Metazoa; phylum Chordata; class Mammalia; order Primates; family Tarsiidae; genus Carlito; species Carlito syrichta. The sequence continues at coordinate 330,557 of NW_007246631.1, read as the reverse complement.
CAGGATGAGCAAGGCAGCTGAGGGCTCCACGCTGCTGTAGAGTTCCGTGACCTCCCACTCCCCACTCGGGAGGACCCCAGATGGTGTTGCTGATGAGTAAATATGGACGGAAAGACTGGTCCCTCAGCAGTGGCCTTTCAACATTCCTCTTCTCAGGCTTTCTTTTCCTACCACGTTTTGACACCGCAGTGGTGTTTTGGTTGTCACTGCTGAGAAGCAGTGGCTCTAGATTGGATCTTTTGGGTAAGGGGCAGATGTCTGGACTAGACGGGCTCCATGGGCAGTCGCAGCTCCTCAGGCTTAGAGAGGCACTTTTGTCTCCTGAGACGGGGCCTGGGATGCCACCCAGGGGGGCTAGTGGTTGGCTGGATAGTCACACAGCCATCCGAGGCTGCATTCCTGCATTCTGAGCTCCTGTGCACAGGCTGTGATTCCTAAGGGCAGACGTTCCCAGGAACCAGGCAGAAGGTCCTGCTTGTGTTCTCTGGGAAGCATCCTTGCAGAAGGAGCACTCAGTTGAAGCAGGTGACTCTGCCTCTGGGAGCCTCATTTAGGAAAAGTCTAAACACTGACCCCTCAGCTGAGCCTTCTGGGAGTTTCCTCCAGGGAATGAACTTCCTTGATATTAACTTATCTTGAGATCATCATTTTCAAGTCATGCTTGATTATTGAAGTAGTTTATTTCAGCTCTTAAGACTTAATTCCATTCTTTTAAAAACCTCATTCTCAAATTTGGTTCAAAGCCCCCACCCAGGCTAGACTCTAAACTCGGGCACTGTGGGCGGAGGGAGTTGCGCCTGTGCCCCCACCCCAGTCCCCGCTGCCCTGGGGGATGGGGGAGAAGTGAGATGGCCTCCCCTTCATGGCTCAACCAGTGGCCTGTTGTCCTTTTCTCAGATGGACATCACCTTTTGTCACCAATGTCACCCCTCCACTTCCTCCCTGTTCTCTTCTGAAGCCAGATGAGTCCAGGGCTCTCCAGTGCTGCCTACTGGCCCTGCCTGGGAGGGGCCCTTCCCAGAGGCCAGGTCCTGGGCATAGCACAGCCCTTAAAAAGATGCAGGTAGACGAACTCCTTAAAATCTCCCACCCTTACAGGGGACCCCGTCATGCATGGAGGCCAGGTTCCCAGCATGCTCACGATAGCCTGATCCCCTTGACAAGAGATGTGAGTGGCTGAGGCATAAGTCTCAATCACTAAAGTTTATACAGCCAGATTGAGGGCATGGCCAGGAAACACACAAGCCACAGATGCATCTGCGGCTGTGTTTCTAAAGAGGTTTTCAGGAGGTTTAGTGTTTATATACTTCCTTAAAGGGGGACGGCATATAGGCAGGCAGATGAATAGTTACATTTCTGTAATATTTTAATCAGTGCTCAGTAAATTTACATTTTACATAAGATAAGGTGAATGTTTGAGGAGAAAAAGTAGTCAAGAGTCGATTATGTCATCTTCCCTGGGTAGGTGAAGGAATGACTGATCCTATCTTGTCCTTGCACCTGGGAAGATAAGCTTGTAATCAATGTGAGATGGAGCAGATTGGAGTTGTAGGTGCCAGGCTTAGCTTACAGAGCCAGAGCTAAAATATGCAAGTTCTTGTCCATTCCCTGTCCATTGGAGCCCAGCAAAGCCTTTACTTAGTCTGTGGTAGCAGCCCTTCTTGAATGCCAGGGTCCCTTACCTGTCCTTCAGGATCTGGGTGATGTTAGCAACAGTTGTTTATCGGGAAGAGGGTGTTGCATGACTCAGCCTCTGGGCTTAAGTTTGGGGGTCCTGAGATTATTTTCTTTTGCACCCCCCTAATGCAACCAAAATGCCATGGATTGAGGGAGGACAAGCTCAGTTATTGCAGGGTTTGCTGCCCGGTTCTGCTCATCCATCAGAGGCCAATTAAAGACCAACTGCTGGAAGACACCAGAATGGCCCAGGCCTCTACCTGCCTGTGGTTACATGGTCTATCTGGCACAGAGACCACTGTTCTGGCAGCATTTTCTCTCCCATGGCTTGAGAGCGTCCTGTTTGGAACAGAATATTTTGGAGGGGAAAAATTTCAATTTCTAGATCTCATACCAATAAGGGACCATGACATTCCTTGTCACTGAGATAGGAACAGATCTGATAAATAATCAGATGCAAACATTTTGTGAGGCAGAGACATCCTTCTGCCGCTTCCTGACACATGCCCCGGGGGCCAAAGTCCCAGAGAGCAAATTCAACAAACAGTTACTGTCTTTCTCTCGTGGGGACTTGGATGTTAGACACAGGAGGTGAAGCTGCTCATCACATCGCATCAATGTTTGCTTATTGATAAAATGCTCTCAGTCACCATGAGTCAACCCATGATTTAAAAAGTAGTGAAACAAACAGTAACTATATTAGCATAATAGTAGTGTATATACAAAACTGTGTGTGGAGGAAACTGCTTGCCCTGGAGGTGTAGAGTTGATGTTCAGGGGGACACCTTGGCTGGGTTCTCTTTGTTTCTAACAAGCGCTCCTCACGCCCCGCCCCCCACCCCACCTTCCGGTCTGGGCAGCCGCAGTTTCTGCACACACATTCCTATTTTCTCTCACATTATTTTTTTTCTTCCCATGAACGAC
>NW_007246631.1:306931-327936 GCF_000164805.1 Carlito syrichta | reverse complement strand
ACGACCCCCCCCCCCCATGTCTGTTAACCACTTCCCACCTGGGAAGTCTGACTTTCAAATGCCCTGCGCCCCAGAAATGTCCCTTCTGGGCTGATGTCCGATAAAAATGCGGGGCCTCCCCAGATCCCCTTTGAAGCCCTTCTCAAGTTTTCCCTGGAACCTCCCTCCGGCATTCCTGCCCCGGCGCCCGGTGCCAGACGTCTGGGGCCTGGGGCAGGCTCGCGAGCAATGTTAACTCTTCGCTGCCCAGAACCTCCCAGCACTAAAACTCGGTGGCACTCCAAACCTCGGCTCGGGCGCAATTCGTTTAAAGAAGTGGAGAGCTTCCGTCATGGGCTGCGGGGCCTTCGCTCCAGAACTCACCCTCTCACCACCCAGAGCCAGCCCTGGTTTACCTCCTCCCCAGCAGGAGACGGACATGCAGACTTTTCCACTAAGAGCCCGGGGTCGCTCTGACCCCGCCAGCCCCCAGCCTCGCTGGATCTGCCACGAGATGGCAGGGCATCCGCGCCCGGAGTCTCGCCCGCCTTCCCAGGGATCTGAGCCGGACCTGCTCACGGCTTTGACTTCCAAATTTGACCCACGCTGCCCATGTCGTCACCGGATCGGAATGGCAGGAACCGAACGCAGGCATGTTTGAACGGAAGGCATCGTTCTTCGGTCCTGTCTTCGTTTCCTAATTTAGCTTCCCACACTCTCGCTGAAGTTTCATACCTCTTAAATAATTCTGCTATTTGCCATTCCGAGCTGGCAGTTGGATTAACTGAAAATCAAGAGAAGCAACACCGAGACTGTCATCAGATCCTGTCCTGAGTGTCAGTGTGGGTCTGGGGACACATACTCTGCAGAGTTTCCAGGTCAGGCGGAACCACTGGTCTAGTCACGCGTGGAAATGCTAGACTACCAGGACTCCAGTGGCTTTTACTTTATTGTGCATTCCTCTTTGATTATTTTCTCCCCATGATTTAGTTAGTTGCACATAAGAATTCTGGCTGCTTTATTTTCAAGGTAGGAAAATCTGGGGTGGAGAGATACCTAGTATATATGACTACTGAAATGCACTTAATAAGGGCTTTCTTAAAATCAAGTTGTGAGGAAATGTGCCTTTCTGAACTGAGGATAGGTGGAGCTTCCCAGTGGGAACCCTGCCTGAGCATACCCATGTGACTTCAGGAGCTGAACCCCAGGAGCCTGGAGGACAAAATGGCATGTGCTCAGGCCCTCTCCAGAGCACGGCACTTGTATGTGACCATGGGTGCTGCGATGCAGAGGGATTGTCCTGGAATAGGACCGGTGGCAGGGCCCTGAGGGGCACCTGGTCTTGCTCTCAGTCTACAGACGCAGGTTTCGAGTGGGCAGTGAGACTGTGTGCACACAATGGGGAGTCAGGGTGGGACAGAGGCAGCGCCCAGGAGGTTCACAGAGCTGCCACTCATGCTCGCTTGGCAGCATGGAAAGAAGGCCCCATGGCGAGATAAAGCAGGGAACCAGGGTTTCCTGAAGTCAAGTTGAAGGAGCAAGTCGGCGTATTGTGTACCCCTCACCATGAGCCTTCATCTTGGCTCTCTCTCAGTTGTCGTTTTTGGCTGCCGCTTTTCCATGGTGGAAGTATTTGCTAGGCACGTCCCTGACTTTTTCCGCAGCACTGCTTCTGAACTGAAGTGTGTTTCCCTGCTGGCTTCGCAACTCAGATCTAGAGCAGGAAATGAAAGGAAATCTTACAAAAATTGTTGGTGCTTGGAGAGAAGTCTCCTCTCCTCCTGAGGGAGGCTTGCTGAACTGGAAGCTTATGGAAACCCCGAGGGGAGTTACGCTCCTTGATGAAGACTTATCCAGCTCTACAGATTGCTGCCCCCATGGACTTGTCCAGTTCTACTAGGGGCTTCTGTTTCATTTGGTAGCACATGACGCTCAGCACAGAACCCATGTTTGCCTCCGGTCCCCCAAACGCCATCTGAGCTGGAAAATATTGATGTGATGCATCAGTCATGAATGATGCAGAATTCTTACCATGGGACTTTAACCCATGAAAACGCCAGTCAACTCTCTTCTAAAGGGATGACAGGTGTCCTGTGGGGCATTCTCTTGAGAAGGATGTGAACGGAAGCACAGGGAAGCATGGCCACAGGTCCACAGGTGCGATACTGTCTGTGACATGGGACCCTTGGAGTCACTCCCTGGTCATCATGGTTTGAACCTAGGAAAAGCCGCCAAAGGCTATGAGGGGACTTGGAAAGTTGAAAGCTGGGCAGATAGGAACAGAAACAAGTATAAGTCGGAAAAGATACAACATGAGAGAGAGGAGAGCTGCACTTGATGGCCTTGGGAGACTGGCCTGGCCGCTCTGTCTGGGGACCAGAAATTCTGGGCGCGGATGGGAAAAGGAGTGGTTGGTTTTTTTTGTTTGTTTTTGTTTTTTATTTTTGAGTTGGAGTCTCACTCTGTTGCCCAGACAGAAGGGCAGTGGCACACTCTCATTCACTGCAGCCTCCATCTGCTGGGCTCAGGTGATCCTTCCACCTCAGCCTTCCAAGTAGCTGGAACTACAGGCACGCCACCATGCCCAGCTAATTTTTTTTTTAATTGCAGAGATGAGGTCTCACCAAGTTGCCCAGGCTGGTCTCGAACCCACGGGCTCAGGCAATCATCTCACCTCAGCTTCCCAAAGTGCTGGAATTATAGACGTGAGCCACTGGGCCCAGCCAAAGAGTGGTTGTTAGGAGGGTTGTATGAGGATCCTCCAGGGCCAAGGTGTGTGTGCCTCCCCTATGCCTTGCTCTGCAGGGGCAGACCCAGAAAGCACCCTGGAACCCTGGGACCCTTCTGTTTTCTAACCGCTCATAGCCAGTACACTGTCCTTCCTCCTTTATTCACACAGCAAACACTGACCAGGTGCTCTTGGTGTCCGAGGCACTGATCACGATCTGGGTAGAGAGGGTGGAAATGAAACAGAGAAGGCCCTGCCATGGCAGAGCCAGTGGTGTGATGAAGAGGGCTGCTGAAGGAACAAAGCCCCCATCATGATGAGGAGGACCAGGAAGGAACCCCGTGGCAGAGAGAGGGCTGCACAAGGGTCCTAATGGTGCTGCTCAGAAGGGTAGGTGGGAGGCATCTCTGCGGGAAACGTCCATGCCAAGGACAGCCAAGCTCTGAAAGCTCACGTTCCAGAGAGGGGCCACAGAGGGACTCTGCGCCAGCTCTGGAGGAGCCAGGCTTGCAGACATCCTTTCTGTGTATTCAGTCTTCAAAATATCCTTAGGAGGGAGGGTTTTCTGTTTGTCTGTTTAATCTCCATTTTACAAATAACAGACTCCAAGGCATAGGGACAGTCGTACAATAAGCCAGTGGTGACACTGGTGTGCAAGCAGAGCCAATCTTACACCAGAGCCGGGGTCCTAAAACCACAGAGCTGGGGTCCTGTGGTCAGCGAAGGACGTCCTGGTGCTCTGGGCCTGGGGAGGAGCTTGGTCTGCCAGAGCACAAAGTCTGAAAAAGATCTCAGACACCATTCTTAGGCTTTGCAGCAGGTACTGTCTACGAAACCAGTCCCGGGACCCTCAAGCACTACTCCCCACTAGTATGGAGACAGTCAGGAGGAAGGTACAGGGGAGGTGGAGTCTCTGGAGACGGAAACCACTGCTGTCTTTTGATGACTTCTTGTCTCCTCAAGCAGTTTCAGGTTCATTGTGAAAGAGATACTGTGTCAATCAGCCTTGCTGTCTTTTGATGACTTCTTGTCTCCTCCAGCAGTTTCAGGTCCATTGTGAAAGAGATACTGTGTCAGTCAGCCTTGCCCCTCCTCCAGGGGTCAGGACACAACGGTAATTTCATTTAGACATTTGACATCTACGATTCAACAAGTGTTTAGTCCACCAAGAAAAAAACCACAAGGTTCGCCCTAGAAGACTTCCTCAAGTAGATCTTTTAATAACCCTGCAGCAAGACTCCTTCATAAGAGAGAAAGTTAGTGGAAAGCCACGCTCCCACAGCCACTGGGACTCAGAACGTTTTTCAAAACACTGAATCTCGAAGAAAAAGTAAATGATGTGGAGTCGATATTTTTCCATTTTCTATCTTGTGCATTTTGGGGGAGGGGCTTCAGGGTCTCACCTGTTGCCTACGATCACAGCTCACCAAAGCCTCGACCTCCTGGACTCAAACAGTCCTCCCACCTTGGCCTCTCAAGTATTGGGATTACAGGCATGAGCCACCATGCCTAGCCTATCATATGTATTGTTACTAAAAACATTAAATCTGCAAGTACTCCTGGAAAACCCAGATGTACTTGGCAACGTGCTTGACTTTCCAGGGGACAAGCTTTAGATGAATAGATGCAAGAACAGATAACTAAGGATGCAAATTGCCCCATGTCTGAGGGAGCTGCACACCAGAGTGCAGGGGACTTGAGGGGAAGGCAGCACCACGGTGGTCCAGAGCCCTGGATCAGCAGGTCCCCCAGTGCAGGCTGGACCCGTTTTACAGATAAAAATGTGAAGAAGAGTTGGGAGGTCAGTTGGATGGGGACAGAGAAGGAAAGCAAACTCAAACAAGAGCACTGTGGGCATTCGTCAGGCTGTGGGACAGAGCAGCTGGCCTGGAGAACGTGTGAGCAGAGAGGAGACAGGACTCTGAGAAGAACTTGTCGCAAAATCCCTCGAGGAATTGCCTGGGTTGCTGCTCTTGGAGAAGCCTCCATAAGCTCTAGGGTGGGGAGACATTAGAGCTGGGCACCTGGGTCCATTTCTCGAGATGTGTGGGATGGACCAGGCTGGACCCAGGCTTAGACCCAGGGACCCCTAGAGGGTAAGCACAGGCCTTGAATGTGGTAACAAAGGAAGAGGCGGGTCTCAGGAAACAGCAAGAGGCTGCTCACCAGGTTGACAGTGAGGAGAGGGAGCGGGCCTGTGGGGTTACACCCTGCAGCCCCCGTCCTACCTCATTCATGAACATGCTACAAGTCTGTGGCTAGAGAGTCTCAGACAGGAGAAGACAGGAGCGGCCCCGGCATTTCCAGAGAGTCGCACTGAGGGAGGCTGGGCCAGATGCACAGCGGCAGGACACCCACAGGAGCCCCAGATGTGACCTCACGCCCCTTCCTCCTGAGTCTCAGCCCAGGGCTGCAGCAACACAAATTAGTCTTCATTCGACTTGGGAATCTGGCAGAATCCTGCTGCATCCCTCTCTAGAGGCTCAGCCTGCATCTTCCAGGACCTAGGGCGCGCCCGAGAGCTGCTGCCTGTATAGCCCTCACCTGGACTCACACCTGGGCCTCCATTCACCAAGCTGTCAGAAAATGGGTTCAGTTCCCATTTTTTCTTTCAAAAATGGGAACTGAAAACCTCTTATTTCAGCATTATCTGTCATGGAAATATATAGCAGTGAACAAAGAAACCTTGCCCTCAGGAATGCACGTTCTTCCTGTTAGATTTCATCAACATGGTAAATTCAAGATTTTACCTTATTTTCATTCTATAAGTGAGCAAACACAAATCTGCAAAGATCCTTGCAGGTCTGCTCCACGCTGTGTGTACACTAGAAGGCTGGGATGCAGTGCGGGGCCGAGTGGGTCTTGAGCAGAACTTGCCGAACGCAGTCACCTGAGTGTGGAGCCTGCCTGAGTGCAGAGGCCAGAGGCCAGGAGCCCCTGGAAAGAGTCCCGGCTGATAGCTTCAGTGCATGCTCAGTTTCAGGAAGAGGAAAAGCGTTTATAAAACTGAAGCATACTATTTCAGGAGGGTCTTAACAGGTCTTTTGATCACTCCTGATTTGACAAATGAAAATCTTGAGCTTATAGTCAGAAGTGTTTTAAAGATGAGCTAGGGAAGCTTAAGCAGCAGCCCTCCCCTTAACCAGATTTGCAGGGCCAGGAAATGCTGTAATCTGATGGGAGGCAAGGCATGAGGGGACCCAAAAGTGTGGGGTGGGAGCAACTTCCATGTTTTTGCCCAGGTCCCATTGGCACTGCCTAAAAGGGAGCCTATCCACTTCCGTCCCTGGGGAAAGGAAGGGAGATTTGTTCATAGGCCACAATAAGTAGAACTTGAGGAACACAGGGATTTCAAGTCTGAGGAATTGTGGTGAAGTCCATACACATGGCTCCATGGAGGATGTGCTCAGGACACAGGACACACTGTCTTCAGCAAATACACAACAAGGAAGAATGAGAGGGAGGAGCACTATCCTGCCCAAAGACACCTCGCAGACACATCCGCCACATGCAACGCGGAGAGCTAAGATGGACCCTGGAGCAGGACATCTGGAAGCTAGAGCAGACTGCAGAATTGGTGGCCTTCACAAATTGACTTGAAAATGTAGGTGAGACTGCCATATTGTGATTATGCTTTTCCATCTGAGATTGGTGGAAGCAAGCAGGGTGCGGATGACTCAGATTTGTTATGAGAGATCATGATTGAATCCCGGTGGTGAGTTCATAATTCTACTCTCCCTACTTTTGATATTTGGAATTAAGTTTTCAATTCAACCTCTGCATAAGCTTGATAGTTTATGTAATATAGAATTGTTGGAGGGAAGTAGAGATGCTGCTGATTCCTGAGCTTGTGGCTCTGTGGGTCCAGGACCCTTAAAGGTAGCCACAGTGACTGAAAATCGTGGTCATGAAAAAAATGGCTGCTCTAGAGGCCAAAATCTGTCACCAAATTGAGTAATTTTGGAGACTTCAATTTGCCACGAGACAAATTTTTAAAGGAACAGATCAAACTAAATGAAGGCTAGGTACCTCTGGAGATAATGATAAAATTCAACAGGTTAAACTGTCTGATAACAGACTTTAATGTAATTGTGGAAGCACTGGGCAAATCTAAGGCAGAACTCAGGGAAATCAGTGAAAAAACTAAAATCCAAAGGTCTCCAAGCAAACCCCTTCCTGAAGTGACTGAGTATAAAAATGATCTTAAAAACAGATCTGTTTATATTAAAGGCTTCCCAACTGATGCAACTTTTGATGACATAAAAGAATGGGTAGAAGATAAAGATCAGTACTAAACACTCAGAGAAGAACATTACATAAAGCATTTTCAGGACCATTTGATAGCATTGCATTTGTTAAGAATTTTGTAGAGCCCTCTGGCCAGAAGTACAAAGACGCGAACCTGAGAATACTTTTCAGGGAAGATTACTTTGCAAAAAATAAAAAATGAAGAAAAAAATTAAGTGAAAGCTAAATTAACAGCTAGGCAAGAACAAGAAGAGAAACAAAAGTTAGAAGAAGATGCTGAAATGAAATATCTACAAGAAAAGATTAGATGCTTGCTGAAATATTTTGGTGACTTGGATGATCAGATGAGAAGATTTGCACATCCTTTTCTCTCAAACTTTTTTTGTTGTTTAACTTGTCTTTTTTGTTATTCAAATAAGTATCTTTTGGAATGTATATGTTAAGTCTAAAATGTTAGGTCTGTGGTATAGGCCAGTGCTGTGGGTAAAATGGATAGACCTTGTCAGAGGAACAAAAGAGGATAATTCTATTTAAAGAAAAAGCCAAGGAAGCACTGAGTAAAGCCAGAGTTGCAAATGATAGTAACCTCCAATTATGGAGCAAAGTGACCTGAGAAGTACTAGAAAGAGAGGTAGCAAAGGAAGCATTGAAAACAATCATAGAGCCGGGCTCGGTGGCTCAACCTGTAATCCCACACCTTTGGGAGGCTGAGGTGAGTGGATTGCCTGAGCCCGCGGGTTCGAGACCTGCCTGGGCAGGCGAGACCTCATCTCTACCATAAATCAAAAAATGAGCTGGGCATGGTAGCATGCGCCTATAGTTCCAGCTACTCAGAAGGTTGGGGTGGAAAGATCGCCGGAGCCCAGAGGCTGCGGTGGCCAGGAGCGGCCACTGCACTCCAGTCTGGGCGACAGTGAGACTCCAACTCAAAAAAAAAAAAAAAAGAAAACAATCATAGAAAACCAGCAGGAATCCCTAAACAAATGGAAGTCAAAAGCCCACAGATTTAAAGGAAAAGGAAAGGGTAATAAAGCTGTCCAGCCAGAGTCTGTTCAATGAAGAACACAGTTTCAGGGCAAGAAAACTAAATTTGATAGTGATAATGAATGTGATGAAAATACTGCAACTGGACCAGTGAAAAGAGCAAGAGAAGAAGCAGACAAAGAAGAACCTGCATCAAAACAACAGAAAACAGAAAACGGTGTTGGAACCAGTAGTTTAGTAAACATATATTTTAAATTAGGTTTTAAGCTGCTTTTGTTGTTGGGGCCTTTAAAACAAGATTCAAATTAGGCCCTCTTCAAAGTCTACCTGTAGGAAAGAAAAACTTTTTTTGTTGTTTAATTTGTCTTTTTTGTTATCCAAATAAGTATCTTTTGGAATGTATATGTTAGGTCTAAAAATGTTAGGTCTGTGGGATAGGCCAGTGCTGTGGGTAAGATGCAAAGAATTGCACAAAAATTAGATTGGAAAATATAGTTTATTTAAAAAGTAGATGCGGGGGGAGATTTGCTTTCCCAGATTGGGGAGAGGGCCAGAACTTAGAGAAAAGCATGACCTGGGCATAGCTCAATGAAAGCACAGCTAGGCCAGAGGCTAACAAAAGCATGGCGGCAGCTGCTTGAGATGAAATGCTTTTAAGGCTTTCCTTTGGTGTGGGTAGGTCATTAAGATGATTGGTTGCTGGTCTATTTTATATCATTACATAGTGGGCAAGTAAGCACGGGAACTGATGTCATGATGGTAAATGGCAGGCATATGGGGGGGGGGTTAGTCACACAACTGTTGCCATGATGATAGAATCTATCTATGTCATGCAGGCCATGAAGTGCTACTTTATGGCTGGAAGACAAATACTTGGAATAGAAAAGTAATCAGAACCTGGGGGGTTACAAGAAAATTATCAACAGCTACCTCTGGGAAACCAGATTGTCCCTGGCTAATGATTAGAGGGCAAGCTAGGTAATTTTGTTGAAAAAGCATGTCAAAGCTAAGCAGTGTTAAAATGGCTGCACTTTAGCAAAAATTATTCCATTTTTGATATTTCACCCTTTTAATATAGTTATGTTTGTGTTTCAAATGATTCAAATATCAGAAGGAAGATTCTTCCACTAAATTGCCTTTGTAATATGAAAATGCAGTAGTATAAACTAATAAAATAGATACATATAAAAAGAAAAAGAAGTAAAAACCCAGCAGGTCGACACTGGGGTGGCTGTAAGCGTGCCACTGCACTCCAGCCTAGGCAATGGAGTGAGACTACAAATTAAAAAAAAAGTTCCAAACATCTCTAAAAGTTGTACAATGAAGAGCTAGTCTCCCTCTCCCAAGTCCCAATATCTCCCTGCAGAGGCAACCCCAGCCATGCTCCCATGATGAGGGCACATAATGTACATGAGTACACAGACACACATGTGCACACAGGCACATGTTCACCCTGCTTGTACATAATGGCCATGCTGTATTCATGGGTCTTTTTGCTTTTTTCCCATTACAGAGAGTCTTTTGTTGGCAACTGACCTAATGCTGCTATCACTTGCTTTGCTCCCAACCATTTTCTCTGCAGGGCTGGGGTTCTTTCTGCTGAGACCTGTGACTAATGGCTCCCTGTGTCTTGTTTCCAGCTTGTCAGGATGCCCGAGAGCCACATCGGCAATGAAGAAGGCGAAGCTGTCCGGAGAGCAGATGTTGACCATCAAGCAGCGGGCCAGTGATGGTGAGCACCCTGCCCCTGGGCAGGAGTGGCCAGAGGGCATGCTGGCCTGGATTCTTTAACTTGATGGTTACAGCTTACTCTTCTTAGAAAGCAGAGGCAGGAATAATTGGCTCTGTCTGTAAAGCTAATCTCCTGTGGAGGTGGGGGAAGCAGTCTTTCCTGAAGCTGCCTCTCTTACTTCACCACTCCCTTACTCACACACCCTCATCCTGAGGGTCTCCCTCCAGCACTGGGTGGTTGCTCCCAGAACCCCGAGGCACCTGCTCTCCTGCCTCTGCTCCTCAGGCCCTGGGCTTTTCCATCCAGGAGCAGCTTCAGAGGCCCACAGGCCATAGACAGTAAGAATGCCACTTCCTTCCCTCTCCACTCTCACAGCATGTCTGGTGTCTGATTGTCCTCAATCCACCTGGAAAATTCACTTCCTTCTGAGTGTCTCTGTTACTGCCAACCCAGGCAGGTGTGTACAAAGTTCTACAGAAGATCAGAGGCTTCAGGAGGGGAGGAGAGAGGAGAGTCACAGCCCTCAGTGCATCCTTAGATACATTCACCGTCCATTCTTGTGATTCGTGGATTCCCTATTTGCAAATTCCCCTACTCGCTAACATTAATGTGTAATCTCAACATTAGTCCTCTCGGCACTTTTACAGCTATCCCAGACATGGCAGAGGGAAGAGATGTGTGAGCTGACTGAGCAACACAGTGGGCAAGGCGCAGCCCTCTTGTTTCAGCTCTCAGACTGCAAATAAGAAATTGTTTCATGTTCAACTTAGTACTCTATTCAGTTTAATTGTTGTGCTTTTGGTTGGTGATCTTGCTGTTTAACCTGGCCCCCAGACACAGAGCTAAAATGTCTGGTGTCCCTAGGTGTAGATGGTTGTGACATGCCTCGCAGAGAAAACACAGGCTAGATGAGCTGTCTTCAAGCTGGAGTCATAGCTGCTGGCCATGAGTTCAGTGTGAAGGAATCTGCAATATCTGTTAAGTTGCCTTTCAATGAGAACACACATAAAATAAGGTTATTGATTGATTGGTTGGCAAAAATGCTATGACCAGAGGCTTTCAGGAGCCTGACCCTGTTTCCCCAGGAGCAGTGGTTTCACTCTCACCTACACAGAGTGGGAGGTGACTTTATAGAACATGATCCCGGAGAAGAACGAGGTCGACTGTAGCTTGCAGCCATTCCACAGTCAGTCACCTGCCAGCAGTATCTCAGCATCCCCTTAGCTCTCAGAGAAGCAGGAGCTCTGGGCACCTCCCTTGCAAGACACATTCCTGATTTTGTGTCATAAAGGGAGCCCACAGAACTCTCTCCAAGCACCACAGAACATGGGATGCCCTGGGTTGAAGCCGTTTTCACCTATGATCCACAGACCCATCCTATAAAGCTGGCCCTGGGCGGAACCTGCAACCCCCTACCGATCTTTGCTCTCCTCCCCAAATCAATTGATGGTGGACCAGAATCTGAAGTGCTCTTGAGGGTGCAGGTATGGGACACCCAGGCCATAGCCACCAGGTTCTCCTCTTCACCTGACTGTGTATCTGTGGTCTGCAGACCAGCATTTATCTGCCTGCAGAGTGTTTTCCTCTGCCAGTGGCAAGCACAGAAAAGTCCTTAACTTGTGGTCCAGCATTTATTAGAAAAGGTGTTGGATTCATGACATCTATCCTTGGAGGCTCGAGCTCCTGGGAGCCAGCATTCTGCCTTGCCAGTTCACTTCTGTCTACATATGATTTGATGCTTGGTTAGTGGAGATGCATTAAACAGCCTCTGCCCTCCAGAAGTCCTCTGACCCACCTTCATGATCTCTCTCAAATGGAACCCAGCATTGAGACATTAGCATGGCCAAGGTTCACTCCTCACTCAGTCAGTAAGGAACCATGTTCATTGCCAGAAAGAAAACATTTGCAGCGCTCCATCCATGCAGCAGACGCTTTCCAAAATACTTAGCATGACACTTCACCTCCTAAAATCCCTGGAATTAGAGCAAAGATTCTTAGACAGATTGATCTGAGTCTGTGTTCTGTTGTTACTCATTAATGAAGGAAGTAGAAGTTATTTGGAAGGCCAAGTCAAAGGAAAGAGGACAATCGAGAGACCAGATCTTAAGATCCCAAGGGAGGGGCTGCCCACACTCAGGACTGATCTACCCAGGCAGCAGCAGGCAGGTCTCCACGCTGGACAGCTCTTGGTGCATCACGTCACCATCTCTCGCTCAGATGGCCTGAGTCAGCATTTAGGGCACTGGACATTCAGAACCCTCTTCCAATTTCTGCCACACATAACATGATTGTTAATTCCGAATAAACAAGTGCTAACTTGGAGGGATAAAGAGACGCAATTGGTCTGTGATTATTAACAAGAGGAACCAGCAACCATGACTTGGCCAAGACGGTTCCTGCCATTAAATGTTAACTCTTTCTGTCTAGGCTTCATTCTGATGGGAACCGGTGGTGCACAGACACTGCACAGACACCGGCTGCCTGCTGGGCTCAGCTCCTACTGCTGGGCATCTTCCACCAGTTATCTGCATTGAAACCAAGTTGTTGGACACACAGTTCGTGTGATCCTAAATATTAGGACAGAAACATTTATCTCTACAGCAGCTCCTAATAAGTGCATGTCACAGATGAAGAAAGAGAAGCCTCAGGTCCCCAAGGGTGTGAGCCACAGAAGTGGGTCTTCCCAGGTCTTCCTAAGCCCAAGTCCATGCTGAAGCGGGGCTGTTGATTCGTGATACCATTTGTACCAAGACCAGAGATATTTCCTACCAAACCTTAAAGCACAGTCGGTGTGATCAGGCATCACCTTCAGTCTGTGTGACTAAGCCAGGACAAGCCTGGGGGGGCCTTCCTGCCGTTCTTCAGGGAGTAGAAGCTCTGCAGCCTGTTCCCTGCTGCCACTGCACCGTCCTTCACATCGGAAGATTCGACTTCCATGTTGCATCAGCTATAGATGTGGAAAAGGCAATCCATCTCTCTTGTTTTCTCTTGTCTCGAATATCCTGAGTGTATAACCTTACCTGAGGCCACTGTCAGACCTTCAGTGTAACAAATGTGTCCAGAAGCTTCTCTCAGTGCCCCAGACACTGCTCAGGAGCACAGAGAAGCCACTGGACTGGCTTGACCAAGACATTCCCTGCCATTAAATGTTAGCTCTTTCTGTCTTGCATTTACCTGAAAGGGAAGTGACTATTCTAAATGTCCTTGAAGTTCTCTTCCAGCTCTAAAATATTTTTTTCTTTTTTTTTAAGTTTAGAGAAGAATCTTTTCCTCCCACAAGATTATATTATTTTCTTAATCCCACAGAATAATCTCATAACTAATTATTGCTTAGCTCTGTCTGAGCAGCCAGGCATAACTCCATGTTATCAAGTCTTCCCTGCAGAATGATTTTGCAAATGTTTGTTATATGTCTCCTAGCATCTTCAGATAAATTTGTGCCATCAGTGGCTTTTTGGGGGAGTTGGGGCAGCCTTTTTAAAAGAGAGAAATATGATAATGTCTGTTTTTCCCTTTCACTGTCACAGAAGAAAGGAAGCTAGAGAAAGGAACGCTAACTTTCATCAAGTCCTATGTCAGGAACTTCACATATTCAGTTTGTCTAGTATTCCCAGCAACCTTGATGCATGAGAGCTAATGTTTTTATTTCTGCCATAAGGAGAAGCAGACTCCAAAAGGTTAAGTGTTTGGATGAGGACCAGTTAGTGAGAGAGGGACCAGGGTTGTCTCGGTTCAGCACAGAATGCTAACCTTTCAGGACCTCCCCGAAGCTTGAAATAAATCAAAATCTTCCTGGACCATGCTGCGCTCATTTGAGTAGGACTTTCTGTCTGCCCAGCTTGGTTTCCAGTAGGCATGTTTTCTGACTCTGAGATGCTGCTTTAGAGCTGGGGCCCCTCCTTGTTCAGCCAATTCTTTATCAAGGCAGGACCCTTGCTGAGAGCAAGCCGGCCACTTGGCGAAGCATTGTCTTAAAAGTCTAGTTCCATCGTGACCATCAGTGAGGGGAGACTCAGCAGAGAAGTGTGGCAAGGTGTGTGGGGGCTGCACTGAGGCACAGATGGCAGTGAGCCAAGGAGCTGCTTCCTGGGCCAGTCACTGCCCTAAGGCTCCCTGGTGAGGTCTGGGGGGGAACAGGGGTCTTTCCACCCAGGCCTGGAGAGCTATTATTCTGAAGCAGGCTTCATATCGAGGTGCACATGCCTGGGAGTTCACAGCATGTCTCAGGGGTGCATGGGCATGGACACCTCTAAGGAGATAAGTTTGCAGATACTCCACCTCCACAGGACCTTATTCCAGAATCCCACAGACCGGGAAGGCATCCATGACCCGCCAGTTTTCCCCTACCTCCACTTTCTCACCACCCTTCTCCACCTCACAAAAGAACAGTGTGCCATTCCAGGACCCAGCAGGCAGCCCCGGGATGGAGATGCTTCCAGATGCCTGACAAGGGTCAGTCAGTGACAGCTTGGCCCCAAGGCTGCCTCCCCACAGGGCAGAGCAGAATTTCAGTAGAAATACTGAAGGCAAAACTCACATCTTCATTCATCCACTCACATCAACCCCAGAACGGAAATTAGAGATGAAACGTTGTCAGGGGACCCAAGTCAGAACTTTTATTTGGATTAAAAATGACATTGAGTCTGTCAGAAAAGCTGATCTGATCTGGCAGACTGATTGAATAATGAAGGCTGATTTGCCAGTTAGTTTATGGGGCAAACATTTTTGATAAATTCTTAAAACCAAACACGCCAGTCCAAGGTTTTGATGGAAATGTGTTTGGGGTGCTCTGCAAGATGATTCCTGGGAATTTGCTCTAGAAATCCACCTGTGACAGCCCTAATGGATCCTGATGCTACCATGTCCACTCTGCAGTGGACCTCAGTACCCACGGAGGTGTTCTAAGAGTGTCTGGAAGCTTGCAATGCACTGGAAGTTAAGTGATACAGTGATTGAGTGATACAGTTAAGTGATATCCATGTTGAGTGATACAGTGATTCATAATTTGCTTGTTTTAAAAATAGGGTTTTTCTGCATTGGGTGTTCTTTTCTTAAGATATAACTTTTTTTTCCCATTTCACTCAAAGCAGCACCTGAGGCTTAATTCCACTGTCCCTCTTTTACTCACCTTTTCATCTCCTCTCTGTTCAGCCAACTTCTGCAGAGTTTCTAGGGGTAGACTCAGGTCTTGGTCTCTGGCCGATTGTGCCTCTTCAGTCTGCAAAGCTTAAAGACGGCATCTGTCCACTTGAGCCCCTCGGAGGCCTGGGCTTAACGTGTTTTCTGTTGGTTTTGAGGAAGGATCTCTTGTTGTGCTGTATGATAATAGCAATCTTAGATCTCAAATTTTCTAGGGTGATGGCATTTGCAAAACTCCCATTTCCTTCTGTGTACACTCAATCTTGTGAGATCAAATGACCCAAAATAGAAAGGAATCTCCACCTTCTTGATCTCGGTAGTGCAATGTTGCCAGCGACCAGACACGACTAGCCAAGGGTGTTGGTGTTGAGAATATCCATTGTAGATACAGGCATTGGGCTCTGTGCCTGTATCTGATACACCAGAACACATCTGTGTAGCTCGTGAGGGCTCAGCACAATGGCAGTCACCTGCCAGGATCACTCAGAGAGGCAGGCGCACACCTTGCTTGAGGTTGGCTTCCCAGCAGAGTTTACGAATTGGCAGTTCTGCCAGCTGATATGTATTTTTTAATCATTCAAAATCAAAATTGTTCGGAAGAGTTTTTATTAGCCAAACGTCAACTATTCAAAGAGCTCTCCTATGGCCACTTCCTGCGGCCTGTTCCTGTCCCAAGTCCTTCTCTTCCATATTCAACATCTTCACATTAGTCAGTGAGGGAAGGTGGCACTCAGTACTCACTGAATTACTACACATCTGTTGTCTGTTTTCCTACTTAGACTCTAAGCTGGGTGAGGGCAAGGACTGTACTGGTTTTGTTTTGGAATGTACTCACAGAGCTGGCTCCAAGCCTGGGACATTTGCAGAATGACTGATGGAGACAGTGAGTGAGTGAGAGTGAGAGCGAGAGCACAAACACAGGAGGTGAGCAGGCTGAGCTCGGCAATTCTGCATCCAGGACAACGTGGCTTCTCCCCACTGGCACAGGACAGGCCCCATGGCTCTGGTGAACCATCCCTGGGAGCTTGAGACTCACAGTGCTCAGGCTTCATCTCTGTCTCCATAGATTATTTTAGGGGGAAGGACTCAGGGAGAAAGGAACAGTGATAGAGAATAGAAAGACACAAGTTGTGGTTCTTTTTTTTTCAATCCATGGTGTATTTTCCAGACAGACTCAATTACAGATATGAAAAGAACAAAAAAATTTCCAAAATTTTAGCTCATTTTTTCATATAATAGTTTTAACTTACTAAATATAGCCTAATATAACATACTGTAATATTCGTCATTACAGGTATAGAAAACGATGAAGAAATCAAACAGTTAGATGAAGAAATCAAGGAGCTAAATGAATCCAATTCCCAGATGGAAGCTGATATGATTAAACTCAGGACTCAGGTAACAGTTTTTGAAACCCTCAATTTTAGCTCTAACATGTACTGTTACACCAGAGAAACATGGCTTAACACCAGCTTTTAGGAGAGGTGGTCATCTACTCTCTCTTTCCTCTGTTTTCTTTATTTTCTTTACCTTATAATATTGGCGTTCTGCTGACATAACTTCCATGGCAATATTTACTGTGACAGAGTAGCCACACTCATCCAGTTTTCAGTCTGTATGTATTTATATTTTTAAGGTTTGGGGTCAAGCCATTTGTGAATGGTCGTTCCAAGAGGATCACCTGTTCCTACAAAAGACAAGGGGTTTTCCTTCCAAGATAATTTAGGCCCTGATATTATTGAGTGATTTTATTAAATATGCAGTGAACGCTGGTGTTCCCAGAATTTCACATAAGGAATGCCTGTCACTGAGGACTCCTCGGTGTCCGAGATTTGTGGAAAGCTGTCCCTGCAGATTCCCAGGACCCCAGGGACCTTGGGGTCGGGAGAAGCAGGGACTGGACCTGCACTGAGCCCCTCCTACCCTCCTAACAGAGTAGCTTTCATCACGTGGCTTCCTCTGTGTTCAAGAGTGTCGGCAAGATTGGCACCATCAGCTTCCTTTTAGACATGCAGCATCTAAGACTTAGAGGCAAATAACCAGCTAAACCCAGGCCACAGAGGCTAAGCAGTGCCTTGTCTGACCCCAAGCCTTGCACCTAGCCTCCCATGCCTTGCTGCATCAGGGTTCCAGTCACCCAAAGTGGGCTCAAGGATGGAAATTCCCCTGCTGGCCAAGTGGCCCCCCTCACATTGCTGACACAGGTAAGCTGAGGCATTTCTGTTCTCTTAGGAATGAGGCCTCTACCTCATCCATCCCGTGGACTGGGACTAGCCCCTGCCCCACAGGCCATGGTGCTATTGAGGGTTCTCAGGTGCTGCTTATCTGCCTCTGTGAAGGTAACTTATTTTGCTGGGAGTGAGGACCAGACCGCGGTGGTGATGGCAATACTCTCAGCTAACTGAACGATAATGCAGTCTCTCTAACAACCTCAGGAGTGGGCACTCTTATTCTCACTTTATAGATGAAGCAACTGAGGCTGAGAAAGGTCATGTGACTTTCTCCTGGTCTTAGAAGGCCAGCTAAGTAGTAGTCAACAGCTTTACTATGCTCAGCTGGTGACTTCCACTCCATGGACACAGCTTCCTCAGGAACAGACATCCTCAGGAAGGTATGGACCCACCAAGTTATTGAAAGGACTTCCAGGGGTCCTCTGTAGGTACAAAGGATAAGACCAGGGGTGAAAACTCTCTACCAGCCATGGTAGCCAAGGGACAAATGCTGTTAAGCCTTTTTGGTGCCAATCTACTTCCCAATAGGGCATGAGTAGATTGATCTCAGTGACCTATTACCCTCATTAATTGTGTCAGGTCTTCGCCAGTCTGCACATCTGCCTGGCCAGGGCCTACCTGAAAGGTAGAGTTTTCCTGAGGACTTATCCAAGTGCTGGGTTTGGAGAACTATTAAATCTGTGACTTTTCTCAGCTTAGTACCCGTCAAGGACATGGGGTGGTGCCTAGGTCTGTGCAGAGGCCTCCAGGGCTGAAGGAGCGCCCACAAGCACACGTTCTGGGACGAGGAAGGAGGTGACCAAGTCAACAGTGATTTGACTGGGACAAATAGAAAATCCGCCCTTGAACTTTATTCTATTCATGAGGGTAAAATGCCTGAAAACCTTAGTTTGTTTTTTTCCTTTGAATAGCATGTTTCTGAGCAATCTCTGATGAGTCAGAATTCCCTTGTCTGTTAAGGACATTAAGTCCAAAGCCTGCAGGGGTAACCCAACTCCAACAGGATATATTTCAGGGAGGGGTGTCTTCCTGTAGTCTCTTTCTCTGCGGGAAAGCCCAGCTGTCCAGAGATCATTCTGTCCAAGGCGAAGGACTAGCTGCCCCAGCCTCTTCCTCCTGAAACAGCTCATACCCCCAGTGCTGAGTGGAGCTTCAGTCACTGGGGATCAGTCGATAGCCGAGTCAGGTTGGACATTGTGCTCACTGAGACCAGAGTTCACCTAGAGAAAACCATGTGAGCACTCAGGATGTTTAGACCAGAAACCACAGACCCCACAGTGCTTGCTTGGCTTTACTTGGGAATAATTGTGTGTCTGCTTTGGTTATCACTGACTCATTTTTGCCTTTTAAAACATATCTGAGGTGAATAGTTTATCCTAATGGCATCTGTGTACACCTGAAATTAAAAATGAATTTTAAGGGTTAATATTTATTCCCACTGACTTGACTGATGAAAGAGGTATCTTTCCCAAATGTGCCTAGGGACAGATGTTCTCAGATTCTGGAAGGCAAGCTCCATGTCTCAAAAGTGATTGGAACATGCTGAGTCAGAGTCCTCCAGCTCAGTGGTTTTCAAGGCCTGCCCAGAAGTCAGTCCATAAACGCCAGCCCTGAACACAGAGACAGGCAGTGAGCAATGCGGGAAATAGACCTGGGATAAAACTTACTAGAAAACAGTTTGCAATGATACTTTGAAGTCTCCCTTGCATCCTGTGCCCCACTCAACAACTCAGGAGAGTCTGAAGGTGGACCGGGTTCCGGGTTTTGGACTCCCATTCAGCGTAGCCCTCTGGGTTATGAACTAGCCCTGCCTTTCACGCTGTTGCCACGCCTTCACTCCCATCATTGGCTGGAAGACCTGACCTTCTAACACTTCTCACGCCTTCCCTCCCCCGTGGAGCAGGACCAGGAAAGGGACAGATCCAGACCTCAGTGTGTTCTTGTCCACTCTGACCTGAGGGTTGGGCATCTAACACATTCAAGCCACACCAACACAGGGCTGCAAGCTTGTCTCCAGAGACCAAGCTAGAGACAGGCATGAGCAACAGCAAGGTGGCTGGGAGGTGGACCTCAACTCCCCCAATGTTGTCTCAGAACAGGAGTGGCAGGAAGGACATTAGAGTTGGTTCTCAGGTCCTGTGGCCCCACCCAGATCCAAGAAATGGAACAAGGGAGCTCCACCCAAGCATTTATTCATTTCAGACACTTTCCCAGGGCAAGATTTCCCTGTGGAATTGACTAAGCATCCCTGTCTCAGACCCAGGAGCACTCTCATTAGAAGGCCAAATGGTGTGTTCACTGCCCAGTTGTAAGAGTTCACATTTAGGACACCTTTCATCTTTGTTTTAAGAGTAGATGAGTTTGTCAATTTGGAGTGTGTTTAAACAGTTTTTCGGGTCAAGTTAGTGCAACCCACATAATTTTTATATACCTGGAAAATTCCACATTCTTATGCTCTGCAGCTTGATAAAAAGGGATCTGTCCCTAGGCCTTTGACCTCACCCATACTCAGATCAGAAATCCTGGATGCCTGTCCTGTTACAGTCTCTGCCCCAGGCTTCCCCCAGTGGTGGTCCAGCACCAGCAGAGTGGCCAAGAAGCCTCTGAGGCCCACCCTTTCACCATCCCATTCAACTGCTCAACGTAGTCACAGCTTCAGGGACTGGAGCAGCTCTAGGAACTCAGTCTGGGTGTACCCAAGCCTCCCTTCTGGAGCCCGTGAGATTCCCAAGACACTTCTCACTAGATTCACCTCCATCCACACCAACAAGTAGTTAAGACAACTTATTACCAGGGACTCGAGCAAAAAAGATACAAAGAGGAGAGAAGCTCACGCTCTGCCTCACAGAACACAAAGGCATTGCTTGTTATTGGATTCCAGAAAAAAAGTATCCACCAAGGAACAGAAAGTATGAGACTCGGGTGCTGAGAACAGTCATAACTCCAGGCAGTGTGAGGCCAGTGAGGTTTGTGTGAACCTTGCGAGAGCAGAGGGCAGGGCTCCAGTGTGAAGAGAGGCTCAACGAGAAATGCAGTCCTACAGACACCGGGAAGGGAGAGGGCATTCCAGACACAGAGTGCAGCAGGAACAAAAAGAGAGCGACCTGGGAGCAGGCTGGGCAGCTGTCCACTGTGGCCTTCGCAGTCAGGTTCAGCACTGTGGCTTGTTAGGAAGGTGGGTGTGAGAGTCCCAGGAAAAAGAAGGGAGCTGGGACTCTTAGGCTGTGCTGCTCATGAGAAATCCCAGCACTTCTGGCTCGGTAGCCCGGATGCACCAGTGTGAACAGCTCTATGCAGCTTTGCTTCTCCTGAGTTTGGCAGGTTAGTTAATCCCACAGTATTTCCGCACCACTCATCAGATTCTGAACTGTTCTCCCTGGGGCCTAAAAGACTTTATGTAATTGTGCCTCCTCCTAATGCCCACGCACCTGTCCCTATTTCTCTTCAAGCATATGCATCAGCGGAAGGTAGTTCTTTCCTTTGCAATGACACATTCCTTGAGTTTAGCCCATTCCATCGCCTCACCTTAATGTCTAAGATTCTTATGCATCTTATGCTCCCTTGGGAAATGATCTTTAAGCATGTCACACTGCCCAATAACTTAGTCCAGGCCAGGTATGGGCAAATACTTTCTACAAAAAACCAAAGAGCAAATATTCTAGGTCTCCAGACTACACAGCCTCCCCCATGGCAGCTCTGGTGTGTCACTGGAGCCACGTCACACGTACACGCATGAGACTCCAGCCAGCCCAGCTGCATATGGCACTGCATTCCAAATTTAATGTAGTTCTTACATGTTATAAAATGTGCTCTTCTTATGATCTTTGCTAACTATTACAAGATTTAAGCACCATTCTCTGTTCATACTTAGCTTTCTTTTTTTTTTTTAATCAATATTTTTTACTATGGTTTTGTGGGGTACAGTTAAGGATTAGGTGTACAATTACGTTTCATTCAGGCACCC
>NW_007246631.1:299612-306399 GCF_000164805.1 Carlito syrichta | reverse complement strand
CCCATTTTATAATGGGGTTGTTTGTTTTTTTCTTTTCAGCACGTTTTAGTTCCTTGTAGATCCAGGATGTTAAGCCTTTGTCAGACCTAGTGTTGGCAGATATTTTTTCCCCGTCTGTAGGCTGTCTCCCTGCTCTCTTGACTCCAAATGAATCAGAGACCTAAATGTAAAACCTCAAACCATAAGAACCTTAGAAAATGAAGGAAATACCCTTATGGAAATCGGAACTGTCATCCAATTCCTGAACAAAACCCGAAACCCACAGGTCATAAGAGAGAAGATAGACAAGTGGGACCTTATTAAACATACTTAGCTTTCAACATCAGGCCATGGTCTGGATTTGACGTTTATCAACTTCAGGTCTAAACAGAGACTGCCCATCCCAACAAACACTCAGGCTCAGAAGGAGAGGCAGTGTGGACGAGTCTGTAGAAATGCAAACTTTTTTTGTTTTGGGGGGTTTTTTTAGTTGGAATCTCACTCTGTTGCCCAGGCTGAAGTGCAGGGACATGCTCACAGCCACCACAACCTTGACCAACTGGGCTCAGGTGATCCTTCCACAAGTAGCTAGAACTACAGGCATGAGCCATCATGCCCAGCTGATTCTTGGTTGTTTTTTTTGTAGAGATGAGGTCCCGTCAAATTGCCCAGGCTGGCCTCAGACCCATGGGTTCAGGCAATCCTCTCACCTCGGCCTCCCACAGTGCTGGGATGATGGACATGAGCCATCGTGTCCAGCCAGAAATGCAAGTTTTAAGCTGGACTCATGGATCAGCCTACTGCTAATGTGGAAATATTCTCAGGAAGGATCTGAACACGTGCTGTTCACAGTAGCCTCACCCACCTGATTCAGTGTTTCCTAAAGAGCCAAACCAGAACTCACCTTTCCAGGGAGCAGGTCCCTTTTCCCCTGGGAGCTAGATGGTCCTCAACATTTAGACTCACATTCACACAAGGACAGGTTGAGGCTGTTCTTGGGGCTCCTTGAAGCTAAGGACAGTGCCGGGAGACCCAGGCACATCGCGAATGACCGACCGAAACAGGCTGCCAGCCTGTCTCTCCTCAGCTTGAGTCCTGGCTCCACATGGAAAGCAGGCCTCCTTATGGAAACGCTGTGGTCCGTGACACCTTCAGAGTGTGGGATGTGGGAGCATCTGGCACCCGTGACTGCCCTCGATCAGGTCTGGAAGGGAAACGTCTGCCTCTGTCTTCCCGTTCCACACTCCCATTCCTGAGGCTGGTTGCTCCCCACCCCCTCAGATGGTGCCTGCGTGTAGGAAGGACTGAGGGCTACTCCATCTACATTACCTTTCTCGGAGGCACTTGGCTTTCTCTGAACACTGTGCTGTGGGGACAACCCCAAGAAGTTTCCAGGGTATTATGCTTTAGTTTGGGCCTCTTAGACTAGGACAGAGGGTCCAGGAGTAACAAATGTCTTCTTACTGCAAACATTCTGCACGTCTCTTTATGAGAGTCTTATCAGGCTAGTGTTGTTATTCTTATTTTCAGAAAAAGGACCAAGGTTTGTCTGGTTAGTCTAGTAAAACTTGTGCCAACATCACCCCCTTAGACTCCCAGTTGCTTGTGATTCTTGAGGACGGCATTAGGCAAGTGACTATGAGTCCATATGGAGAAACTTGGAGCCAGAGTTTATG
This sequence comes from Carlito syrichta, assembly GCF_000164805.1. NCBI lineage: Eukaryota > Metazoa > Chordata > Mammalia > Primates > Tarsiidae > Carlito > Carlito syrichta. The sequence continues at coordinate 304,744 of NW_007246631.1, read as the reverse complement.
GGCTGGAGCTTCGGAAAAGTCAGAGGCAAAAGGGGGAGACAATTTGAAGGAGGTATGACTGTGAGACTTCATATGCTTCTATCAATGCTATTTTTGTGTTTCCAGACACCCTTCTAAAATTATCCAGGGTTTGCTATGTTGCTCAGTTCAGAAGACTGTAATTTTCCTGAGTCACCAAGGCACAACACAAGTGCTCTTGCAGCCAGGGCTTTCGCTCTACATGTGTTCACACTGCATACTTCGTTCCACAGCCAAGTGTAATCAACACAATGAGATTTGCTCGGCTATTGAGAAAAACAAAGAACACAGAACAAAGAGCACAGTAGGCCCACCCAGCTAACAACTCCCATCAGTGCGAAAGGGACAGCATAATTCCTTGGGTTTTACAGAGATTCCCTGGCACAGGAAGACATTTCGGTCTCTTCAGAAAGGTCTAGACTTTTTAATATGGGTTGAAGGGGAAATTGATTTAACATGTATCCCCACTAAGGCTTCTGGGAGACCATCAGACATAGTAACTGAGAGTACACGGGGTCCTGAGTGGCCCAAGGTACAGCCTGAGGCAAAGTCCCTGCCCTGAGTGCCCCTTAAGTTGCCTTCTCCACTTTCATGGAAATCAGACCAGCTAGTGTAGCCACTGGACAGCAGCCAAAGCAAGTAGGGCTGGAATTGTCTGGAAGAATGGGGAGGGGAACAACGGGTCCTGGAGAACAGATAGGCAGGGCTGAGGGACCTGGAGTAGCTACTGTCTGTAGAATTTCCTAGTTGTACAGGGAGAGGGCAGTCCTCCACCCAGGGACCGTGCAGAGCTTACCATGCCTATTCCTTCTGTGTGGCCTCCTCCTTGATGCTCCCTAAAACCTGGGGACCCCATGGCAGTTGTGCCACCTCCCCAAATTTTATTTCAAACACAGGAAACCCATGTCAGCTCCAATTGACATGCTGCTAGTAACTTGCCAGTGAGCGTAGTCAGCAACTGAGTGCAGGTGAGCAGACACCCAGAAAGAGCTGCAAGGACCTCTTCAAAACCAAGCCAAGGCCAAGTGCCTGTTCAGGGCCACACCCAGGAGGGAAGCAAAGGGGCCAGACAGCTGCACCTGAGCCCTGGAGTGAATTGGCTGAGAAAGGAACGTTAGCTCCATCAATAATCACCAGAAAAACAGACGGACTAAGTCTCGCGTTCTCTCCCTGCTGTGATTCCTTCCAAAAAGAAACTCTGCACGAGCCCCGCCGCCCTGGTGGGTATCTCCTGAGGAGCATGGCAGGTTTCTAACACAAGGTCTGGGCCTGGTTCGAGGCTCCTGACTGGCTGATGCAGGGGCTAACATAAAAGGAGAAAATAAGATTGGATCCAGATAACAGTGGAGGAAGGATAGGAAAATGGAAAAGTGAGGCCAAGGGAAAGAAGAAAAAAGACACCCATGAGGGAAGGACTTGGGGGTGACCAGTCAGGGAAATGGAGGAAGGAGCAGGAAGGGCAGGAGAGCCCCGGTCCGTAGGGAGGTCATCCAGGGAACACTCGAGACCAATGGCAGAGACCCACCCTGCAGACACGGCAGCGGACACGGGGCCGAGACTGCAAGCAGGGTGGAAATCCTCCCCTCTGTGTGTGCAGTCATTCGTGTGTGTAAATGCTCCATTGTGTGGCTGTAGGTGGCGGCTCCAAAGCCCCATCGCAAGCCCCTGAACTTGGCAATACCCAGACTCTCTCTGGAACCTGAGAAAGAGGGTGGGCCAGAATCATGGTAGCCTTTATCCCTTGTAGAAATTCATGGATACCACCCCAAGTGGACAAATGTATACAAAGTGCCCCCCTGGGACCCATCTGGAGAAGACAGTGACACATTCCACAACAAAATGAACATTATAGGACTTATCTGTGGCAGAATGAGACTCAGGCTGAAAAGAATAAGTATTTGCAACAAGTCAATAAAATGCTAACCCAAATAAATATTACAATCCCATCCAACCCACAGAAGGAACAAGAAAGTACAAAGAAATAGTCATTGTATGATACTTTATGCACAACAGCAAACAGAAACATTTAAAGATAGAATAAAATCACCGCAGCCCAGTAACCTACCTGACATTCAGGAGGACAAACACTCAGAGTCCAGTCTCCAAATTTTCTTTTCTTTTTTTTTTTAAATTATTTATTTTAAATATGTGGAGTACAATTTAGGGCTAGGTATACAAATGTTCATTATGCAGGTACCCTTGCTGATGAGTTGTGCTCCCCACCTTCCCACTACTGCCAATCCTGCCCTTGCCTTCCCATAGCAGTTTCCCGCTACTGCCAATCCCCTTCTTATAGTATTACAATAGTTGTTTTAGGTCTGCTTATGAATGAGAACATATGATACTCGGTTCTTTGTTTCTGTGATAGATCACTCAGTATTACAGACTCTAAGTCCATCCAAGTTGCTGTGAAGTTCATAATTTTGTCCTCCGTTATGGCTGCATAAAATTCTTTCGTGGATATATACCATATTTTTAAAATCCAGTCGTCTTTCAATGGGCAGCACAGTTGGTTCCATGTTTTTGCTATTGTAAATAATGCTGCAATAAACATGCAAGGTATCTTTTTCATAGAATGATTTGATTTCCCCATGTATATTCCCAGTAGGGGATTGTGGGGTTGTATGGGAAGTTGAATTTTAGATCTTTTAGGAATCATCACACTGTTTTCCACAGAGGCTGTACTAGTTTATGCTCCCACCAACAGTGTAGAAGTGTTCCCTTTTCACCACATCCTCTTCAGCATCTGTTGTTTTTTTGAGTTATTGATAATGGCCATCCTGACTGGAGTTAGGTGGTATCTCAGTGTGGTTTTAATTTGCATTTCTTTGATAACTGGTGAGGCTGAGCAGTTTTTCATGTATCTATAGGCTGCTCATATGTATTCTTTTGAAAAGTGTCTATTCATACCTTTTGCCCACTTCATAATGGGGCTGTTTATTTTTTTCTTTTCTGCACATTTGAACTCCTTGTGGATCCTAGATGTTAGGCCTTTGTCAGATATGAAGTTGGAAAATATTTTTTCCCAGCCTGTGGAAAAACTTCCCACTCTCTCAATGGTTTCTTTGGCTCTGCAGAAGCTTGTCAGTTTGATGAGGTCCCACTTGTCTATCTTGTCAGCATTTGGGGTTTTGATCAGGAATTGGTTGTGCCAGTTCCAATATCCATAAGGGTGTCTTCTGCGTTTGCTAAGGTTCTTATAGTTTGAGGCTTACATTTAGGAATTGATCCATTTAGAGTTGTTTTTGTGTATGGTGATAGAGAGGGATCTTGTTTTAATCTTCTGCATGTGGTCAGCCGGTTTTCCCAGCACCATTTACTGAATAGGTTCTCCTCTCCCCAATGGTAGATGATGGAGGCTTTGTCAAAGATGAGTTGGTTGAGAAATTGAGATTTTGCTTTCAGAATCTCTATCCTGTTCCATTGGTTTATATGCCTGTTCTTGTACCAATACCAGGCTGTTTGATTACTGTAGCTTTATAATAAATGTTAAAGTCTGGGAGCATGATGCCTCCCACTTTGTTTTGTTGTTTTTGTCGTTTTTGTTGTTTTTGCTGAGGATTGTTTTGGCTATTCATGGTCATTTATGTTTCCATATGAATTCCTGTATTGTTTTTTCCAGGTCTGAGAAGAATGCTGCTGGCAATTTAATGGGTATTGCATTAAATCTGTAGATTGCCTTGGGTAGGATAGACATATTAACAATGTTGATTCTTCCAATCTGTGAACATGTAATATTTTTCCATTTGTTTGTGTCATCTTTGATTTCTTCGAAAAGTGTTTTGTAGTTTTCATTGTAAAGTTCTTTGACTTCTCTGGTTAGGAATATGCCAAGATATTTCATTTTTTGTGTGGCTATTTTTGAATGGGTTTGTACTTTTTACTTGGGTTTCTGTTTGTTTATTGTTGGTGCATAGGAATGTGACTGACTTTTGCACATTTATCTTATACCCTGAGACTTTGCCAAAGTCCTTTATCAGTGCATGTAGGTTTTTGACAGATTCTCTTGGGTTTTCGAGGTATAGCATCATGTCATCTGCAAAGAGGGATAACTTGACTTGGTCTTTTCCTATTTGGATATCCCTGATCTTCTTCTCTTGTCTGCTTGCTCTAGCTAGGACTTCCAATAGTATGTTGAACAGGAGGACTGAGAGTGGGCATCCTTGTCCTGTTCTGGTTTTCAGGGAAAGTGGTTCCAATTTCTGTCGTTTAACAGTATGCTGGCTGTGTGCTTGTCATAGATAGCCTTACTATTTTGAGGTATGTTCCATCTATGCCTAGATATTCGAGGGTTTTTATCAAGGAGGGGTGCTGGATTCAGACTCCAAATTTTCAAGTGTAATGAATCAAAAGCATAAAAACTGGACCCTTTAAATGACAGATTCTCAACTCTGAGTCCTTTTTATCTAAGCAGAGAGGTCCTTTCTTTGCATATGACAGAGAGTCATCACTTACGGTGACAGCGTGCACTCCCCACCATGTCCAACTTGTGTTACATGTCACACAAACTTGTGTGTTTTAGATCACCACCATGGAGAGTAACCTGAAGACGATTGAAGAGGAGAACAAAGTCATTGAGCAGCAAAACGAGTCTCTTCTCCATGAACTGGCCAACCTGAGCCAGTCTTTAATTCATAGTCTAGCCAATATCCAGCTGCCACATATGGTAAGTGACTAAAAGTGCAAGATAAGGAATTTGGAGCTCTTCCACAGTTCGCAGCATGAAGTAGATGCTTTTTTATTATTATTTTCATTGTCCTTCAGCCTTTGGATGTTTGTGGTTACCACCCCGAAACCATAACGTTAACTGCTAGAAACGTTGGCGGGGTAGATCCCATAAAATTGTGTGCTCTGAATCAGCCTTTTAAATAGTATAAAACCAGGGGCACTATGCTATGATACTATTTTATGCTTTTGTAAATATACTATTAAGAAAATAAAAGTTGTATATGAACTACTATTTAATATCTCGTAGGATCCAATCAATGAACAAAATTTTGATGCTTACGTGACTACTTTGACGGAAATGTATACAAATCAAGATCGTTATCAGAGTCCAGAAAATAAAGCCCTACTGGAAAATATAAAGCAGGCTGTGAGAGGAATTCAGGTCT
>NW_007246631.1:282112-294612 GCF_000164805.1 Carlito syrichta | reverse complement strand
CCACCAGGAGATTCTCATAGATTCCAATGGCCTGACCTCCACCTCCTTCTGGATACCTTTATCACTGGGATGGTGAACCAAGATATAGTTCTTCCGATCACAAAAAGAGCCAATTCTAGCCCTTAGTATAGTTTACATATGGCTCCTCTGAGCTCCACTGAAGCAGGACAGCTAGTATAGCTTAGACATAGATAGGTGAATTTTTTATAGGCAGATCTAATGTAGGCATTCAGACTTCTTTTTTAATGGTACATGAACTTCACCCAACTGACCAAGCATATCAAACCTGACCCCTTATGGGTTGGAATGTGGATCTACCAGTACAATAATTCACAGAAACAATAGGGAATTACCCAAAACACAGACATGATATTCTTAAGAAAAGACCAAAACACGCTGGGTACTGTAGCTCATGCCTGTAATCCCAGAACTTTGAAAGGCAAGGCAAGAGGATTGTCTGATTCCAGGGTTTGGAGAGCAGCCTGGGCAACTTGGCAAGACCTCATCTCTACAATAAACCAAAAAACTAGCTGAGCATGGTGGCATGCGCCTATAGTCCCAGCTACTTGGGAGACTGAGGCAGAAGGATCACCTGAACCCAACAGGTCAAGGCTGTAGTGGCTGTGAGTGTGCCACTGCACTCCAGCCTGAGTGACAGAGTGAGACTTCAACTCAAAAAAGAAAAAAACAAAAATTTAGTTAGACAGTAACTTTCATTATTATTTCATTATTACTTGTGACTTTAAAAAGTTGAGAAGCCAGGCTTGGTGGCTCAGCCTGTAACCCTGTGCCTTTGGGAGGCTGAGCTGAGTGGATTGCCTGAGCCTGCAGGCTTGAGACCCGCCTGGGCAGCGAGACCTCATCTCTACAATAAATCAAAAAACCAGCCGGGCATGGTAGTGCATGCCTGTAATTCTGGTTACTTGGAAGCTGAGGCGGAAGGATCGCCAGAGCCCAGCAGGTTGAGGCTGCAGTGGCCGGGAGCGGCCACTGCACTCCAGTCTGGGCGACAGAGTGAGACTCCAACTCAAAAAAAAAAAAGGTTGAGAGATGGTCATCGAAACTTGTGACCAGATACCTGCAGTCCTTGGCTCTTAGCTCATGGAATAGTTTGCTTAATCATTGTTGTAAAATTATATAAAACTTCTTGTCAAAGGCAAGCATGTGTACCTTTCTTCAGGGCACCCAGGTTCTTTCTTGAATGTGTCTCTTCTTTCTAATAAACTTTGTCTTAAAACTTGACTCTGGGTCACTCTGAAATTTCTTTCTGCAGTAAAGTCAATAACCCATGGAACAGCTACACCCACGCCACCCAACATAATCTTTGGCACCCAAACGCGTGGCCCAAGAAGCTCAGCAACTGCTGTCACCCTGTGGATTTGTGAGTATTGCTGTAGCCCTCACTCTCCACTCAGGGCTGTGCTTTCACATTCTCTCCTCCTTCCTGTCAGGGCCATCTACAGATCCTCCTCCTTTCGTCCGTGTTTCTGCTCCCATCAGCCAGACCACCAGCCAACTCTCAACTGGAGGCTAGTGGAGATGGGAAAGGGGATAGACCCATACACTGAGCAGAATTGATACATGAGTGATCTTTCCTGATGCAAGGCACAGGGAGCATGAAAGAAGCCAAGTTTCTTTCCAAGTAGTTACCAGAAGGCCCCCCTCATGTCTTATTCACACTTTTCGACCAGGAAGGGAAAGAGAAGATTTTCCACCTGGGATGGGGAGGAAAGGTTATCTCTGGTGTTTGAGGAGTCAAATTGCTTCTACTTTCAAATGCTGGCAGTTAGGTTATTTGGGAGTGAATCTGTCTTTATAAGTTTTATACCTTGCCCAGGATCAATTAGGATATGTTATCTGACTTTATGAAACAGTTGGAAGCTTTGTGTTCTCTTTTCAGGACTTTGAAGATATCTGCAACAGCGTTCTTAGAATTATATTTCACTTAGTAAACTGTGTAGGCGAAAAGAGACACAGGTCACTATAAGCCATTGATGGCAGGGAAACCATGAGTCTTTTTTAACACAACCATAAGGACTTTTGAGTGGTACCTGTGGCTAGGAAATCCTATCACCACATAGGAAAGGGCTGATTGTGCTATCTTAATTCACTTCTTTAGGCAGGCATTTTTTTGAACTAGACAGTGCAGAGAATTATTTTGATGCTCGTACTTTAACCTTATATGCTTCTACTTTGCCATATATACTGAAGGGACATAAAGCTTACAACTGCCGTCAAAAGCAAATTGCTCCTTTGGGAAATGGTGAGCCCCTATCCTTAAGATTATTGCTAGCTAGCACCATTGTTTACTATGTGAGGTTTGTTGAAAGGTTTTTTTAGAAATGGAAATCTGGTCTTCTTAGCTGACTTCTAACTTCTGCTGGACAGATGAAGGCTTAGATGCTGGGTACTATTTGTGTGGCACAGTAAGGTGTGGCAACTGATCATTCCTGTCTAGTTACCCACATCTCATGACTCCTTTTCTCAACACCCTACGTCAACCTTTCTTTTACGTCCTCCAGCACCTTTTAAAATGCAGTTCAGGGATCTATAGGGGGGGTTCTCAGCTAATCTGTCTGCTCATAATTGGAATACAAAAATGACCTGCCCATCCAAACATTTTGTTCACTCCAAAGTTTATTCATAAGACCATTTCAGATGGCACTATTGGAAAACCTTCAATTAGAGCACATACATGCAAAGAATTGTTCATGGGTAAAGAACAGGAAAGAACAACCAAAAGTTTTTAGCTCATAGCTTCAAGCCACAAAGCACTTACAGGAAGTCCTGCACAGTCACAAGGGAGACTGAGGATGCTTGGCCCAGGGGACCATCAGAGATGCAGGACTGCCTGGCATAACTAATTATGGTCCTTATGTTTTCAGTTCAGAATTTTCCCTTGAAGAACACAAAGAGGAATATGGGTAATATTCAATGTATACCTTCAGACACTCCATTGCATTGAATTTTAAAGGACTTGGAGAATTTCAGATTTAACTGTTTAAGATGTAAAAGGTTAATACTTTCCTATAATAAGGTTTGGCCTCAGTATAATTTGGCAGATAATGAAGCCTGGCCTAAGAATAGCATCTTAGTTTCAATAACATATTGCAGTTGGATTTGTTTTGTAGATAAGAAAAAACTAGTCAGAAGTGTCTTATGAGCAGACATTTATGGCATTGTATCAGCACCATAGAAAAAAGATTATGCTTGCAAAGGGGGCATTAGAAATACAAATTAAGAAGGTTAAGCCTGGCGTGGTGACACACCTATAATCCCAGCACTTTGAGAGGTGGAGGTGAGAGAACTGTCTGAGACCACGGGTCCAAGATCAATCTGGGCAACAAGACGAGACCTCGTCTCTGCAGTAAATCAAAAAATTAACCAGGTGTGGTAGCACATGCCTGTATTTCCAGGTACTTAGAAGGCTGAGGCAGAAGGATCACCTAAGCCCAGGAGGTCGAGGCTGCGATGGCCTTGAGCGAGCCACTGAAATCCAGCCTGGGTGACAGAGTAAGGCTCCAACTCAAAAAAAAAGACAGACAGAGAGGACATGCTAGATGCTCCTCTGTTATCTCAGGTGCCACCTCCTAGTTCACACCAGGTGGACACAGGAATGGGGAGCACACGGCTTGTCTCAGCCCCAGGCTCAGCCTCAGGTGCACCGTGCCGATCTTTCACAGGCAGATATTCTTCCACTCGCGAAATCCACTCACCCCACACTTCCAAAGGAAACCATAGGACCCACCTACTATGGGGCTGCATTCTCCCCTCCCAGACAAATGTGTCCATCACGGGAGTATGCAGATTGAGAAGCAGGAGTTGCACGAGTTCATCTTCCTTTCTCCATGACAGAGTTGGTATGAGGCAGGCAAAAACTAGGAAAGTGTTCAGAGGATCCCTCTCGATTTGTGGATGACTCCCGAGATTCAGCTCTTGCTTCTGAACTAACCTGGGGTGAAATTAATGTCATCCTTTCTACCAGATGTACTCAAGGAAAAGGAGCACATTTTGAAAGCTGTAGAGGCATATGCTGGTGTGATGGACAGCAACCAAATAGATATGTAGTTGGGACAGAGGCTGTTTCTGCTACATATTCTCAGTGGGATTACCAGAGGGGAGAGACTGATTTAGCAAAGGGGAATCGTCTCTCACACATACTGTGACTCTGGCCAAAGTGGGAAGCAACACAAAGAAAAAAATCCCATGCTAATAAATGTAGATGGAATAAATCTACTGACAGACCTTGGTCATCAACCACTGTCTTCTCTGTGGTACCAAGAGATTGTCCTAGGTCATACTATGTTCTTCTAGCCCATGGAATTCTCCTAAAAATTATTTATAACACCGCCCAATCATCTACACCTCCGTCTCCTTTTCCTATAAGACGAAAAGTATATAGCCATCTGTAATCCATGGCATGATGGAATAATCTCTCTGATTTCCCCCCTGTGCATGTCTTTTCTCCTACTAATCTGCATTTTATCAGTAGATTTTCAGCAAACCTTCAGAAGGCAAAGGGAAAGTTTTCTCTCGGTTCCTACAGCTTTTTTCTTCCTGGTATAGGGCAGGACCCTTCTGGAATGGGGGTCTTTCTTCTTTTTGAGTTGGAATCTCACTCTTTTTCCTCAGGCTAGAGTACAGTGGCACACTGCTGACGATCACTGCAGCCTCAACCTGCAATTCTTTCACCTCAGTCTTCCAAGTAGCTGGAACTAGAGGCATGCGTCACCATGCCCAGCTAATTTTTTGATTTATTGTAGTGACAAGATCTCGCCATGTTGCCCAGACTGGTCTCGAACCCACAGGCTCAGGTAATCCTCTCACCTCTTCCTCCCAAAGTGCTAGGATGACAGGCGTGAGCCACTGCGCGCAGATGGAATGAGGGTCTTTAAGGGAGAAAGGGAAGAGTGACCTTTCTAGGTTTTAGGGAAGAGGGGTTACTTTAGGGAAGAGGGGTTCTAGTTTCCAGTCTCCTGCCTTGGGGAACAGGAATTCTGATTTCTATGACTGGCTTCAGGGAAGACTGGGGGACAGGAGAATGAGGGAACGTAAAGATCTTGCTTTGGAAAACTCCTAATGTCCCCTGGCTCAAAAAACTCAGCAGCCAAGGCACATACCTCATGGTGTCATGTTCTGAGACTCATCTGCAGAGGTGAGTATCATCGTCCACTCTGTATAAATGGGGAAACCCACTGAGAAAGGTGAGTTATTTGTTCCAAGTCCTGTGGCAGGTGAGCAGCCATGCCGAGCACCTGGTCTGGACCTCCACACCCTCAGACTTGCCCCAGAATGAGGATCCCTGGGAAGCAGTCAGACCCTCCCTCCACCGTTCTTCCTTCTGTAAGAAGCTGGCCCATGTGTGTGAGGATGGAAGGTAGGAAGCCTTGCAAGTGGCTCATTGGAAGAATAGCACCAAGTGACCATGGCAGGCCTGGAGTCATCAGAAAAAGAAAGAAGGAAGGAAAGGAAAAAGTCAGGACTGAAGGAGAAGCTGGAAAGTAATGTCAGATACATTCGATATCGTCCTGCCACAGGATCAGTAGGTGAGGCTGCACCTCTGTGTGTGAAGTAGAGCCCGAGAGGGACAGTACCTGTATGGAGGACTCACGCAGAGCCTGAGGTCTTCACTCGCAGTCCTGGCATGAGCCCATCAGGAAGGACTGCGGCTACTCATCAGAGCCCATGCCCTCCTCCAGTCCCTTCTCCTCAGGTAGAGCCTGACTAGAGTATTCAAATGTCAGTCGGATAAAGTAAAATCTGATCAGTCAATAGAACCCAATGGGCAGGATTGCACTGCAGAGGAGGAAAGATATATTTTTCCTCTACCAATTATAGTTTCTACAGCTGGTGTCTTATAGAGTAGACTTTCAAAAAAACTGATTAATGAGAGAAAAGCAAACAAATTTATTCACGTGTATGTCTCACATATATACCTAGGAACAACCAGTGATGGATAGAACTTGTGTTTGCACATCATCTTAGACTCAAAAGAAAAGAGGCTCAAAAAACTTCTGGGTGGGAGAGGCACATTATGGAAACATGACCAGGAAAAGTACGTATACAAGTGTGTGTCAGTGACGCTTATTTATAGCTTTCAGCATGTGCTTTCTCCATTGATAACAACTTTTAAGAGTTCTGCTCTTTCTGGTGCAGGAAAAAAAAAAGTCTTTGACAAATGTAAATATCCTCCCCAAGAGGAAAACTTGTTCCTTTTTTAACAGTTTTTTCTGGATCTGCTGTGAGGAAAGAAAAGAGCTGTCATCTGAGGAATGTGAGTCTTTTTAAATGATGAGGTCCAAGCATTGCAATGAGACAGCAAGTCCCTTACAGTCTCTGGAAACTGCCTGCTGTTGCCACAAATAGCTATGGCCTCATCTGATAATGGCTCACAGTACACATGATCACCCATATCTTATCGCCTAACAATATATAGCCAGTCACTAATCAACGTCATTTCTGTAAACCAAGGAGACTTCCTAACAAACAACTTTGTATCAGCCCCCTCCCTACTTCCCCCTTCCTTTTTGTTCTTTTAAAAACGCACCTGAAACAAACACCTGAGAGTGCTCCCATCCCAGGTTATTTGAGTCTGAGTCTTCCAGGCAGCTTTCCTTATTCTAGCTCCAGTAAACCCTTTAAACCACATTTTATGCTTCAGCCTCTTCCCCTTAGGTCAGCAACTGGTTCCCAATGTTTTTTTTTTTTTTTAGTGCAAAATAATCTAGGAAAAGTAAAGAAGAAAAATGGCCAAATCTCATCCTTACCTTATGTTAGTTTTGTCAACTGAAGATAACAAAGTTTATAAACTTGGAAAGGAGAGCGTTATTTGTCATGAAGAGTTGCAGCCTGCAGGGTGGCTATTCTGACAGGCTGGGCAGTGTAGCCTCCAGCCAGAAGTCAGAAACAGACACTTGGAGAGTTGGAAGAATAAGACAGGGATTGATGTGGGATGGGGTGGTCAAATATACATATTCAATAAACTATAGGAGGAGTCACAGATATCTAAGAAAAGAGAAAAGTGCACATGCGCAATTGAGCATAATGTGACTTCATGGGTCACACGTTCAAAAAATGGCCCAGTTAGCATGACAGTCCAAGAGGGTAGTTCTTGAGCCTCTGACTTCAAAGGTGAAGAAGTGGACACCAAAAACTCACTATGCATCCTCCATAACCTGGCCAGAACCACTCTGAGTGCTGGTCAGTTGACATGTTGAAAACACAAAAGGTGGCGGCAAGTGTCAGGCAGTTGACATTGGCAGAGGAGTCTTTCCAAAGGCCTGGTTTCTGTTTGACCCTTAGGAAAGAAAACCTAATGGGGGTTGGTGAGGAAGGGAGCAGGCATAATGAGGTGTGTCTGACTTCCTGTGGCATCATGGCCTGGAATTCAGTTTTCCAGGTTTCTTTGAGGTCCCCTTGGCCAAGAGGCGGATCTATTTAGTTGGTTAGAGGGTGGAGGATTTCATTTTTTATTTCTCAGTTTTGTAGCTATAAACAGTGTGACTTCCCTGGCCTCCATTAGAGTAAGTTTATGATTTGGGGTAATATGCAGTGTCTGTGGAGGTTAAAGCAGACCATTAAAGACCATAGACCTCAAAGGTTAATTCCCTCCAGTTCTCCAGAAAAGATTTTGAATACCTCACAAGCTCTTATCCTTCCTGGTGTCATCTACAACTTCTAGTTTTCTCTTGGACATACATGACAAACTTTCTAAATTCTAGACTCTAAGAATCAAGGACTGATATCTTAGAAGAATTACACAAGGTCCAGCATTGTTTTCTTTCTTTCTTTCTTTTTTTGAAGAAGGGTCTCACCCTGTTGCCCAGACTGGAGGGTAGTGGCACAATCATGGAATCAGGGCTCACCACAGCCTCAAGCTCTTTGGCTCAGGCAATCCTTCTACTTCAGTCTCCCAAGTACTACAGGTGCACACCACCAAACCTAGCATTCCACACCAAACTACAGAATTTACATTTTTTCTCATCAGCACATGGAACATTCACTAAGACAGATCATATGATAGACCACAGATTAAGAATTAATAAATTCAAAAAACTTGAAATCATATGAAGCGCTATCTCAGACCACAGTAGAATAAAACTAGAAATTAACTTCAAGAACTCATGAAACCAAACAAAAACATGGAAGTTAAATAATCTGTTCTTGAAAGATCCTTGGGTCAACAATGACATCAAGATGGAAATTTTAAAATTCTTCAAAATGAATGACAACAATGAAACAAATTATCAAAACCTCTGGGATGTAGCCAAAGTTGCACTCAAAGGAAAAATTATACTGCTTAGGGCCTACATTAATAAGACCGAAGAACTGCAAACCAACAGTCTAACATCACACCTCGAGAAACTAGAAAAAACACAAACAAACCAAACCCAGAGCTAGCAGAAGAAAAGAAATAATGAATATTAGAGCAGAACTAAATCAAACTGAAAATTTTAAAGAATAAAGAATCAATGAAACAAAAAGTTGGTTCTTTGAAAAGATAAACAAAATTGATATCCCACTAGCTAGATTAATGAAGAAACAGAGAGAAGAGTCAAATTAGTTCATTCAGAGATGAAAATGGAGACATTACTGATACATCAGAAATGCAGAAGATCATCCAAGACTATTGTGAACAACTCTATGCAAAAAACTAAACAATCTAGAGGAAATGGATAAATTCATGGAAACATACAAGCCCCCTATCTTGAATCAGGAAGAAATAGAAACCCTGAACAGACCAATAGCAAGTAGTGAGATTGAAACAGTAGTTAGAAGTCTCCCAATTAAAAAAAAAAGTGTAGGGTCTAATGCACTCACAGCTGAATTCTACCATGCATTCAAAGAAGAACTGGTACCAGTTTTACTGAAGCTATTCCATTAAAAAGATTAAAAAGGAGGAAATCCTAACTCATTCCACAAGGTCAGTATGACTCTGCTACCAAAGCCAGAAAAAGACACAGCAAAAAAAGAAAATTACAGACTGATATCCCTTATAAACATAGATGTAAAAATTCTCACAAAATATTAGCAAACTGAATTCAACAACACATGAATATAATAATAATACACCACGACCAAGTGGGTTTAATCTCAGGGAGGCAAAGTTTAGTTCAATATATGCAAGTCAGCAGTGAACCACTATATAAACAGTATTAAAACCAAAAATTATATGATCATTTAAATAGATACAGAAAAACTATCTGAGAAAATTCAGCATCCTTTATGATAAAAAGCCCTCAGTAAAATAGGCATAGAGGGAACATTCTTCAAAATAATAAAAGCCATATACAGCAAACCTACAACCAATGTCAATCCTGAATGGAGAAAAGTTGAACGCATTCCCTCTCAGAACCGGAACAAAGCAAGGATGCCCATTTTCACCACTCCTAGTCTACATAGTACTGGAGGTTCTAGCCAGAGCAAATCAAGCAAGAAAGAAATAAATGGTACCCAAATAGGATAAGAAGAAGCAAAACTATCTCAGTATGCTGATGACATGATTTTATGCCTGGAGAATCCTAAAGACTCCTCCAAAAGACTTCTGGACTTGATCAATTAATTTGGTAAAGTTTCAGGATAAAACATCCATGCATACAAGTCAGTAGCACTGCTTTAAACCAATAGTGACCAAGCTGAGAATTAAAGCAAGAACTTAGTTCCATTTACAATAGCAGCCCAAAGCTTAAATACCTAGGAATATATTTAACTAAGGAGGTAAAAGAGAAGGAGAACTACAAAACTCTGATGAAATACATTGTAGAGGACACAAACAAATGGAGAAAACAGCCCATGCTCATGGATTGGAAGAATCAACATTGTTAAAATGACCATATTACCCAAAGTATTCAGTGCAATCTCTATCAAACTACCAACATCATTTTTCACAACAACAACAACAAAATACTAAAATTCATATGAAACCAAAAAAGAGCCAGAGTAGCCAAAGCAATACGAAGGAAAAAGCATCACATTACCTGACTTCAAATTATACTACAAGGTTGCAGCAACCAAAACAGCATGATACTGACACAAGAGCAGACTCATGGACCAATAGAACAGAACAGAGCATTCAGAAACAAACCCAAATACCTACAACCAACTGATCTTTGACAAAGCAGACAAAAACATACACTAGGGAAAGGACACCCTATTCAACAAATGGTGCTGGGAAAATTGCACAGCTACATGCAGAACGATGAAACTTGATCCCTATCTCTCCCCAGATAAAAAGAAATTAACTCAGCCGGGCTTGGTGGCTCAGTCTGTAATCCCGCGGCTTTGGGAGGCTGAGGTGAGTGGATTGCCTGAGCCCGCGGGTTTAAGACCCACCTGGGCAGCGAGACCTCGTCTCTACAATAAAACCAAAAATCAGTCGGGCGTGGTAGCGCATGCCTGTAATTCCGGCAACTTGGAAGGCTGAGGCGGAAGGATCACTGGAACCCAACAGGAGAGGCTGCGGTGACCGGGAGCGGCCACTGCACTCCAGTCTGGGAGACCGAGAAAGACTCCTACTCAAAAAAAAAGAAAAGAAAAGAAATTAACTCAAGATAGATTCAACACCTAAATGTCCAACCTGAAACCATAAAAATCCTAGAAGAAAACCTAGGAAAAATTCTTTTTTGAGGGAGGTGGGGTAAAGGGGGGGAGAGAGAGAGAAAGAGAAAGAGAGAGAGGAAAGAGAGAGAGAGAGAGAGAGAGGGAAGGGAAGAAAGAAAGAGAGCAGGAAAAACTCTTATGAATATCAGCCTAGGCAAAGAATTTATGGCTAAAGTCCCAAAAGCAAATGCAACAAAAACAAAAATAAACAAGTAGGGCTTAATTAAACTAAAAAGCTTCTGCACAGCAAAAGAAATCAACAGAGCAAATAGGCAACCTACAAAATGGGAAAATATATTCGGAATTCTACATCTGACAAAGAACTAATATCCAGGATCTACAAAGAACTCAAACAAATCAGCCAGGAAAAAGTAAATAATTTCATTAAAAGTGGGCAAATGACTTGAACAGACATCTCTCAAACAAAGATATACAAATAACCGACAAACATGAAAAAATGGCCAACATTACTCATCATCAGGGAAATGCAAACTAAAACCATATGAGATACTGCCTTACATCAGTCAGAATGATCATTATTAAAAAGTCAAAAAACAGGCCAGGTGAGTGGCTCACGCCTATAATCGCAGCACTTTGGGAGGCCAAGGTGAGAGGATTGCCTGAACCTACGGGTTCAAGACCAGCCCTAGCAACTTGGTGAGACCTCATCTCTACAATTAAAAAAAAAAATTAGTTGGGCATGGTGGTGCGTGCCTGTAGTTCCAGTTACTTGGAAGACTGAGGTGGAAGGATCGCCTGAGCCCATTAGGTCAAGGCTGTGGTGGCCGGGAGCGTTCCACTTCCCCTACAGCCTGGTGACAGAGTGAGACTCCAACTCAAAAAAAAAAAAAATCAAAAACAATAGATGCTGGCACAGATGCAGAGGAAAGGGAATGCCTATACACTGTTGGTGGGAGTATAAATTAGTACAACCTCTATGAAAATTGGTATGGAGATTTCTTTAAAAACTAAAAGTATCTTTACCATTTGGTCCAGCAATTCCACTACTAGGCATCTACCCAAAGGAACAGAAGTCATTTTATAACAAAGACACCTGCACCCACATGTTCATCACAGCACGATTCACAATTGCAAAGATATGGAATCAATCTAAATGCCCATCAACTGATCAGTGGATGGTGAAAATATGGTGTGTGTGTGTATGTGTGTGTGTGTATATATATATACACACACACACCATGGAATACTACTCAGCTATCAAAAAGAATAAAATAATGTCTTTTACAGAAAGTTGGATGGAACTGGAGAACATCATCCTAAGTGAATGAACTCAGGAACAGAAAACCAAGCACCACATGTTTTCACTTATAAACGGGAACTAAACTAAGGATACGCAAAGACATAGAGAATGGTATAATGGATACTGAAGACTCAAAAGGGGAGGGGGAAGGGGTGAAGGAAAGAATAGTCACCTATCTGGTACAATGTGCACAGGTCGGGGTGGTGGGTATGCCTAAAACCCAGACCAAAAACCATTTTTACCCCCAAAGTTATTGAAAAAAAATTTCTTTTTTGAGTTGGAGTCTCACTCCATCGCCCAGGCTGGAGTGCAGTGGCATGTTCACAGCCATCCCAGAGTCGACCTACTGGGCTCCGGCGATCCTTCCGCCTCAGCCTTCCAAGTAGCTGGAACTACAGGTGCGCGCTACTATGCCCAGTTAATTTTTTTTATTTATTGTAAAGACAAGGTCTCACTAAGTTGCCCGGGCTGTTCTCAAATCCGCGGACTCAGGCAATTCATTCACCTTGGCCTCCCAAAGTGCTAGGATGACAGACTGAGCCACCGAGCCCAGCCTATTGAATTTTTTTTTTTTAAAGAAAAAAGACAAAGCTGGGCTCGGTGGCTCAGCCTGTAATCCCACGCCTTTGGGAGGCTGAGG
>NW_007246631.1:276672-282092 GCF_000164805.1 Carlito syrichta | reverse complement strand
GAGGCTGCGGTGGCCGGGAGCGGCCACTGCACTCCAGTCTGGGCGACAGAGTGAGATTCCAACTCAAAAAAAAAAAAGAAGAAGAAAAAAGACATACATATTTATTTAACATGTGTACACAGGAGCCTTCAGTATGAAGATCCAACTTTCTAATGAGTTACAAAAATGTAAATACCACCTCCAGGTTACAGAAAGAATGGGGACGTGGATTCTGATAAAAACGGACTATGGGAGGAGAAAGAAAGGGAATTCTGCTGAGGGAAACACATGACTGAGAGAACAAATGCATGAGAATAACAGAATGACTTGTTCATAGCTCTCTTTGATGAATCAACCTGAGAGAAAAGCATGATGTGTGAAACGGTCAGGCCAGTCCTGGTGACATGCTTCTTCTCCTTTCCTGCTAGACAATGAGATGACAAGGAAGGGCAGGAAACGCAATTGTCCTCTTGGTGGGTTCATAGGCCTATGTGGGGAGAGGGGAAAAGTCTCTTTCAAGGCCTGTTGACTCTTATGGGTTTTTTATTAAAAATACTTGCTATTCCAGGAAGCCAATTTTGACCCACATTTTGGGGTGAATTTCTCTTCACCCCTTCATTTGGAACATGGGAAAAGATTTGGGGCAAGAAATCAACCATTTGTTTGGGAGGTTTTTTGTGCTTTAGCAGAGTATGTTCTTGGTCCTACAGGAATCAAAGGCAGGGGAGAGGCCAATAGACTGGCCATGGAGGTGCTGTGTCTAGAAAACCAAGATGCAACTTTCATGTTGTTGCCTGCCCATGGAGGTGTCTCTGCTGGGCCAAGTTCTAGGTATTGCTCCCTTTCTCCCTGGGCATCTCTAGAGGAAGCGTGCCTTCTCACACTGATTTGTTTCCATCATTTTCTAGTATTCATAACAGAGTTGTCGATCATAGTCTAAAACCCCAGACTTTGTGTCTGACAATGGACTCTTCATTCCCATCTTGATTGTTGGAGGGGCTCTTGACCATTCAGGTTAAAAGCTAAACTTACTTTTTGCTTTGTGAGTTACTTGTTATCATTTTCCGTGTTGCCAAAAGTATTTCCTGGAATCCAATGAAGTGTTGATTCAAAAATGTTCTTAAATGCTTGAGGTTTATCTGATGGAAAGTATGAAAGATTATTCTGGGGTCACATTAAAAATTTTTTTTTATTTCTGTAGAATCAGAAGGGAGCTCCCTTTCACTTTCCAGACCTAAAAGCCTTCCTTAAGTCTGAATCTGACTCTTTTTTTCCTGTTCTTTGATAAATGAGAGAATTCAGCTTCTGAGCCTCACGGAATGCTTCCTCACCTCTAAGTTTTGGCCCTTCAGCCAGACGCATGGCTTTCACATTTGTCCTGAATGCAGCCTCCACCTCCTGGTACAAAACATGCTCCCTAGCTCCCTGCAAGCTTTTCTGACTGCTTATAGGCTAATTTGAAAATTAAGTTTCAACATGCCTGTGCAAATTTAAGAGCAGAGTGTTATGGGCCAGGGGGAAGTGAGCTGAATTCCTGAGCCTTGGTGTGGCTATGCTGATAAAGTGGGTTTGAGGAGACAAACTGAAAGTTAAGACCACAGGACTCTGTTCAGAAGACTGGAACCTCACTGGGTATTGTGAATCCATTGCCAGATGCCCTTTATTCTGGTGTATTTGAGGTGGTAAGAGGCCAAGTCTTGGAGCCACTCTGAGGGCGAGCCCAGAGAAGCAATTAATTCTGAGAAATTCTACTTTATTACAGGCTTTTTGCAGCAAAATATGGCCTCAGAAAATGAATCCTTGGGCTGATCTAGTGAGAGACCTATAAAGATAATACATAACAACCCACTCGCCTAACAGAGGCTGGGTACCCACCACTACTAGCCCAGCCTCTTCACAAGCTCCTGGTGACACCCGCCCACCCTCTACTGGTGCTCTTATCCCATGGCTCCCACGTGTCCTTTCTTCTGGAACATTCCTCAGGTGAAGCAAACAGGGAGGGTACAGTACATTCCACCTAAGACCAGAATTCCCCTCAGGTGAGGCAGAAAGGGAGATAGAGGCTAGACCTGTCTGGGTTGAATTGTGAATAACCTACCTTACTGCGGAATCCATCCAGAGGATCTCTGGGGGTGCAGCCTAGGCATATTCTCTTTAACAAGCTCCCCATTGAAGGCAAATGCAAATTTAAAATAAGAGACTCGATTTTCCCTGATGAAGAAATGGAAATAGACTTCTTCTTTTCCCTTTTTTTCTGAAATATTTTCTTTTTGTTGTTTTGTTTTGTTGTTCAAATATATGTGAATCTTTTTAATGGTTAGGTAAACCTCTGGGCAGTCTCAGGATTCAAGAAAGTTTCCTCAAGGACCTGAGAACCATCTCCTTGAAATGTAATTTTTGAGAAAGACGGTGCTCAGGCTCCCCATTTTCTGGAGGAGGAGGCTTAACTTGTCAGCTGACTCCAAACTGCACAGCCCTCCCAGCAAAAGTGTATGAGTCTTTCTTTCTTCGCCATCTCCTGGCAGATTGTCTTGATGCATTTCCCACTCTGGTTTAATGCTTATTCCATAATGCAGCTAGTCTCTTTCCCTTGCACATTGGTGGAGAGGTTTGGGAGGTTTAGGTGGGTTGCTTTTCATTATATGTACCCAACTCCAGCTCTCTAAGGCCTGTATTTGAAAGAGGCCGTGGTGATACTCAGCCGGACCCAGGTGGTGGGTGTGTGTACGTGAGCCTTGGTGACAGTCAGCTTACAGAGCACTGTGTTGGTGCTGGCTCATCCAGGCTTTATGTGTACAGTTCAGTCAGACCTCACATCATTCCCTCCCAGTCTCAGACATCACCTGGAGGCACAGGGATCAGGGGACTTGCCTAACACCGTCCAGCTAAGGAGTGGTGGATGCAGGATTTGAGCCAGCGTCTCCTCCCAAGCAGCTGAGGCCTCCAGGACCTGCAGCTTCCGTGGAGCTGCCCCAACCCTGCCTCTGGGCTCTCCCCCACTCAGCTGCCTTCACAGGTCCCTTGTCCTGACTTGAACTGCTGCAGGCCTCACACCTGCACTTGAGATGCCCGAAGAATCTCACCTGTTCAGATTCTCTGCAGAGCATCCTCCTGTCTCCTACCTGTTCCTCCAGACTGGACCTCTTGGGCTTTTCTTCTGCCTAGTCTCATGAGGTGCCACTTTTATAGCACTTTCTAGCAGAAAGCACCGATTCACTCCCCGCTGTGGTTTCCAGGCAAGGCCTGGGATGTCTGGGAAGAGGAGGAGGAGAAGAGCCAGACAGCAGGACTCGTAGCCGCCCCCCTACCACGGGTATGAATAGGAAAAACGTATGTCACAAACATGAAACAGAAAAGTTGAAAAAAATATAGTTGTCTTCCTAATAGGCGCTTTTGGTTTCTTTAAGTTTTGCTGTAATTTATTTACCAAATTTTCTGCATTTACCATTCATTTCTGTTCTAAGGAAAAACGTCCACACATGTGGATTCCACAGACTGGGTGGCCTCAGCCTAGCCATGTAGACATGAAGGTCGTGGCTTCCCTTAGTGCTGCTGGAATTCACCGCCTGCCTGGCCAGACTCAACCTCTGTGCTCTCGGCAAGGATGGGAAGGCCGTCGCCCCCTCTGACTTCTTCAAAAGATGAAGCTGATTTTCCAGGTAGCAGAGTTGGAAGGAAGGAGCTTATGAGCCCAAAATGTTCTTTCCTCGGAGATCCTTAGCCCTTGCTGTGTTCAGATCCTCAGAGGTGTAATATTCACCTCAACCTCACACACAAGGGCTCATCCATGTATCCTAGACAGACCCTCCAGAGCAACACACACCTCCCTGGATGTGGTTTCTGGGAACAGAGATGTTTCCCCTCTGTGGCTCTGCTGAGTATAACTACTTTGCATAAAACACTTCACTGTGAACTTAGCCCGTCAGGGTATATGAGACAAGAAAGAGGACTGCCACCAGGGGGCAGCATCTTACCAGGCACTCACCTGAGCTCACCTGAGCCGTACCTGAGGCAGCCTTAGGGAAGATCCGGGTTTGCAGCTTCCAGGACAACTGGGAGGGACAGAAATCCTGCATGTTTAGCTCTCCGGTTTTAAAGAAAAATGCACAAGAAGTTCTTCTAAGGATCTCAGTTGCAAGACCAGCCCAAGCCAATCGGGGGGGCTGTTTTATAAAACATCAGTCAAGATTAAGTTAGACTTAGTATGGGCATGAACTGCTGCTCAAAACAATTTAATCTTCTCATAATTTTTTTCTCCTTTATTTATTGACTTCCAAATCTAGAACCTTTAGCATCATTTAGGAGTCTCGGTACTACTGTTGATGTTCAATTCCATTTAGCCAAGTTATCGTAATGCTCTGAAGAAAGGACAGCCCTCATGGGAAGCAAGAGAGGGGGCCAATTCCTGCCCTCAAATCCATAAGAGGACTGAATGTGTGCCCAAATCCCAGCAACTAGGAGAAATGGCAGTTATTTTAAGCGTGAAATCCCACATTGGGAGCCTGAAAAGAGTGAGAGTTCTGCAGGTTTGGTGGGAAATGGGGTTCACGGAGGAGGTGCCCTGGGTCTTGAAGGATGAGCAGAGTCACAGAGGGAGTGGCATGAAAAGGGAGTGTGATGGGGATGGCAGAGCAACCACACATACTCACGAGGCAGGTTAGACATGAATAGGTAAGTTTAAATTAAAATAGGGAGGCCAGGCTCAGTGGCTCAGTCTGTAATCCCAGCACTTTGGGAGGCTGAGACGAGTGAATAGCCTGAGTCCATGGGTTCGAGACCAGCCTGGGCACCTTGGCAAGACCTCATCTCTACAATAAAAATAAAAAATAGTCGAGCATGGTAGCGCGTCTGTAGTTCCAGCTACTTGGAAGGCTGAGGCGGAAGGATCGCTGGAGCCCAGAAGGTTGATGCTTGAGTGGCCGTGAGTATGCGTGCCACTGCACTCCAGCCTGAGCGAAGGAGTGAGACTCCAACTCAAAAAAAAAAAAAAAAAAAAAAAATTAAAATAGGGCAGCTGTTCAGATATCTTTCTTACTGGCACACAACTTTCACCTGATCGACCAGGCACAGCAGACCTGACCACCATGCAGGCCGGAATGTGGATCTTCTGGTACAGAAAATCACAGGAGCAATAGAGAATTACTGAAAACACAGACATGTAGCCCTAAGAAAAGCCCAAATCTAGTCAGACGACAACTTTAATTATTTTAAAATGTCCTTGTGACCTTAGAAAGTGGAGAGATTGTCATCAAAACTCGTGACCAGACGCCTGCAGTCCACCCATCTTAGCTCATAGAAGATGGAGAGATGAACATTAAAACTTGTGATGAAGGCTGGCTGCAGCGACTCACGCCCATAATCCTAGCACTTTGGGAGGCCAAGGTGAGAGGATTACTTGAGCCCACAGGTTTGAGACCAGTCCGGGCAACTTGGCGACACCT